>NW_027494061.1:0-153365 GCF_021521415.1 Bidens hawaiensis
TTCTGCTCCCAAAACTTAAACAAAACAAGCCGAAGTTAGGCATATATAGGCCTCGACAACTTCGCCTAACAGACTAGGCGAAGTTGTCTTAACTTCGCTTGTCCACAAGTTCGCTTACATCAGGCGAACTTGTGTGACACCATATCTAAAACCAAAACAACCAATCTAACACGATTACAGACACATACAAAACACTAGATACTGAACTACTGACATTATGCACCAACATGGTGCAACCGATTTTATGTTCACGGCAAATGATTTTGAAAACTTTGATATTTTGGGTTGGTGGAAGCAAATGGAACCACAATTCCCCGTGCTTGCCACCATGGCCCGTGATTTACTAACCGTCCACGCATCTACGGTAGCTTCGGAAAGTGCTTTTTCTTTGAGTGGTAGGATTCTAACGATACGAAGGACGAGGCTAACACCGGAATCGGTGGAAATGTGCATTTGCTTAAAAGACCACTTGGATGCGGCGGACCATATCCAACATACATTTAATCTTGAAGGAGAGCTCGTTGTTGAAGAAAAGCTACACGAAGAAGAAGTAGCAATTGGTGCCGCACAACCACTAACCGAGGAAGAACAAATGTATGATGATTCGGTGCGATCGACTAGTACCGAACCGAACCGAGAAGACCCTGTGTTTAATGTAGACGGCGATAACGAAGAAGTAGAATAAACGAATGAAGCCGAAGCCCGAATGGAAGAATAAACGAATGAATTCAATGTCATGTAGATTATAAACGTTTATTTTCAAGTTATAAGTATTGTTTAAATCTATAAACGTTTATTTTCAAGTTATGATTATGAAAATAGGTAAAAAAAATCAATCAATAACATGTGTTTTTAGTTTTTTTTTTATTTTTTATGATTTTTCCAGGTTTTTTTTATTTTTACAGTTTTTTTTTATTTTTCCACCTTTTTTCACTATTTTTGCAGGTTTTTTTATTTTTTTTCAAAAACAGGTTTTTTTAACCGGTTACCGGTTAACCGGTCCGGTTACTAACCGAACCCGGTTAGACCGATTAGGGTATTTTTGGGGAAGAACCGGTTACTAACCGAACCGATTAACCGGTCTAACCGGTTAGGGTATTTAAAAACAAAACTGGTTAGTAAAAAAAACGGATATCGGTTAACCGGTTAACCCTTTTGTTCATCTCTAGTCCAAAGATTCTTTCCTTCTTCATTAATCCTTCATCTGTCAGTACCTCAGACTGTGCCTCGATGATTTCCCCAAAGAGATCTGAGTTGATGAGCAACTTATAAGACTTTACTATTGCAATGACTTCTTCATTCTTACGGCTTAGCGCGTCGGCGACCATATTAGTCTTACCAGGATGGTATTTGATATCTCACTCGTAGTCCTTTATCAACTCTAACCATCACCTCTGTCTCATGCTCAACTCCTTCTGTTCGAAGAAGTACTTCAAACTCTCATGATTGGTGTAAATAGTACTCTTAGTACCATACAAGTAGTGTCTCCATATCTTTAGAGCATGCACTACGGCTTCTAACTCTAAGTCATTCGTTGGGTAAGTACTTTCGTGAACCTTCAGCCGTCTGGATGCATAAGCTATCACTTTTCCTCGCTGTATCAACGCGCAACCTAAACCGCGATGCGAGGCATCAGTACAAACAACCAAATCCTCATCACCATTGGGTAGAGCAAAGATTGGAGCTCGTGTGAGTCTTTTCTTCAGTTCTACAAAAGTTTCCTCCTGAAAGTTACCCCAATTGAATACCACAATCATTCGGGCCATTCCGGTTAACGGTGCGGCTATCTTGGAGAAGCCTTCGATGAACCTCCTATAGTAGCCAGCCAACCCTAAGAAACTTCGTATATTGGTCGGGTTTTGCGGAGTCTTACAGTTTTTTATCGCCTCAATCTTAGCTGGGTCCACGGTAATCCCTTCAGGATTGATCACGTGACCAAGAAACTGCACTTCACATAACCAGCATGCGCATTTTGAAAACATAGCATACAATTTCTCTTCTTCAAAACCTCCAATACTTCTCTCAAATGATCTTCATAGTCAGACTCGCTCTTTAAATAAATCAATATATCGTCGATGAAAATGATAACTGACTTGTCTAACATCGTCCAACTTACCCTATTCATCATATCCATAAATGTTGCGGGAGCATTAGTTAAGCCGAACGACATCACGAGGAACTCATAGTGTCCATGCCGCGTTCGAAACACTGTTTTAGGGATGTCTGCCTCCTTCACCTTCAGCTGATGATAGCTTGATCTAAGGTCTATTCGCGAGAACCAACTTGAACCTTGCAGTTGATCAAATAAATCATCAATCCGTGGCAACGGATATGTATTCTTCACCGTAAGCTTGTTCAACTCACGATAGTCTATGCACATTCTCATACTTCCGTTATTTTTCTTTACAAACAACACCGGTGCTCCCCACGAGGAAACACTCGGTCTTATAAAAACTTTATCGAGGAGTTCTAGTAGTTGGGACATCAATTCTTTCATCTCAGATGGCGCCAGGCGGTAAGGTGCTTTTGCGACGGGTTGGGCTCCCGGTACTAAGTCTGTCTGAAATTCTATCTCACGCTCTGGTGGCAACCCCGGAAGGTCCACATGGAACACTTCTAGATAGTCTGACACAACATGAACATCTTTCACTTATTTAGTCTCGGCCGTAGCTTTGACAACATACGCCAGGTAGGCACCGCACCCTCGTCGTAACAAACATTCGGCTTTTATCATCGAAATGAAATTAAGCCCCAAACTTTCCTTATCACCATAAACTGTCACCGTACTACCATCCAATGATTTTATCCTTATTAAACTACTCTTACACACTATCTGAGCCTCAAACTCAGATAGCCAATCCATTCCCAATACCACATCGAACCCTCCTAAGGTCATAACATATAGGGTAACAGGGAACTCATGTCCCTCTAACTCTATCTTACAATCCTTAACCATTCTCAATATTCTAACCGAGGTCTCACTCGTGCTCTCTACTTTAAAAGTTTCAGGCACACGACAACATGTCATATTTGCTAACTTACTAAATGTTGTAGCTACAAAACTTCTATTTGAACCTGAAACAAACAATACAGAAGCAGAAATACCATTCACTAGAAACGTACCTGTCACAACATCAGGAATCTGTCTGGCTTGTTCCTGAGTTAGCATGTAGGCCCTAGTCCTTGGCCTAGCTTGGTCAGCATCCTTTTTCTCCTTTCCTCCAGCTTCACCACTCATACAAGCCCTCGCCAAGTGACCTGTCTGCCGCACTTATAACACGTGGGCTTTGCATGGCAATCCTGAGCAAAGTGCCCCATCTTACCACATTTGTAGCAAGCATTTGACCCTGATCTGCATTCCCCACCATGAGACTTCCCACACTTATGGCACACATCAGACCCAATGCCCCACTTGCACTCTTCAGCGTGCATCTTCCCGCACGTCCTACATGACCTCTTCTCCCACACTTTCTGTCTCTTATCTCTAGAGTTCCATGTTTGAGTATCGGGTCGCTTGGCAGAAACAACCCATTTCTTCTCTTTCTTCTCTTCTAGCACCACATCGTCCACTGCAGGTCATCGTAAACCATCTTTGCAAGTTGACAGCGGATTCAAAGGTAGCAGGTTTACTTGCCATGACTAAGGTGCGGACGTTCTATGGAAGTCCTCTGAGGTAGCATTTAATTCTTTTCACTTCAGTGTTTACCATATCCGGCACCAACCTATACATGCGGTTGAATTCAGTAGTGTACTCGCGGTGTGTCATCTTACCCGCCTTCAAGTTTAGAAACTTCATCTCATCCCTCTCAACCTCATCATCGGCATATAAACGTTTCATAACCATATCCTTCAGGTCATCCCACCTCATATCCTTAATCTCTTCTTGACTCTTCCTCTGCTCCACAGTCTCCCACCAATACATAGCCTCTTCAGCAAATGACTGAGTGGCATAACCCACTGCTTGGTCAGGACGGCATTCGCTAATTCGGATAACCTTGTCCATGGTGTTTATCCATTGGAGAGTAGCGATTGCGTCTCCTAAACCAGTCAGCTTCGGCGGGTCACAACCTTTGAATGACTTGTAGTTACACCAGCCTCGGCCTCTCTTTCTGTCATCAACTTTCACATACCGAACTTCACTCGAGTCACCTTCCCCATCATCAGCCTTCCAACCGTCATCCCCTGCCCTCTCAGTGGTCCTCTCATGGCTTCTAGCAGACCTTTTAGGTTGCAGGTTCTTCACTGCAGCAACTATAGCTTGAGCAATGGTTGCCTGAACAGCAGGGTCAAGTTGATATTATTCATTGTTGCTCGGATTCCGTCCAGCCGCACTTCCTTCTTCCCTTGGGTTAGGAGCTGATTCTACTGAAGGTTCTCGGATCATACATGGCCTACCACGACATCCAGTGCGACCTCCTTAACCGAAAACCTTTAATCATGTACTTTACCTTTACTTAGCTTGCTTGAGTGACACATGTCTTTCCTGAACTGGCATCTTCTTTGTTTTCTTACTTAAATCCCATTCTCTGTTTGATTCTTAGCATGTAGGATGCTTAATTCTCTCGAACTAATGCTCTGATACCAACTTGTAAGGCCTCGATCCCGGTGCCCTACTTTGGCGTTGGATTTAGTCATAAACACAGTTCTAAATTTCAGAGTTATTTAAAACTTTCGCGGAATAATATAAAAGTCAACCATTCATTACAAACATCCATAACTTGTCTTTTAATAACATAACATAAAACATAGTATTCAAAACATCACAACAAATCTTCAGATGCCAGCCTCTTTAGGTCTTGCCATGTGTCCCTCTCAAGCTAGCTGCCTTAGTCTATTAACCTGAGTGCATACTGAAAGTTGAACTACGCTAAGTGAGTTCTAGTTAATCAGGCAACATACATCACATTCACATACTTATGTAAATACGTATCCGAAGATACATACCTTCATCTTTCCTTACAGACTTACATACATTCATACATTCATTCTTTCTTCTATACTCACATACATACATACTTTCATTCATACATATACGTTTAAAAGAGCATTCTGCCCTATACCTTTTGCAGATATTATTAGGGTCTGTTCCCTACATTCGCGGATATTATTAGGGTCTGTTTCTTACATTCGTAGATATTATTAGGGTCTGTTTCCTACATTCACAAATATTATTAGGGTATGTCCCTACATTCGCAGATATTATTAGGGTCTGTTGCCTACTTAAACCATACCTTTCAATCGTGCTATAACCATACATACCTTTCTTTATATAATCATACTTTCGTACATACTCGTTTCATTATGTTCTTTCATACATACATATTTCATACTAGGCATACTACATATTACTTCCCCTGTCGATACGTGCAATATCTGAAGATCGTTCACGCAACTACAAGCATTCATTCATACATACTATCACATCAATCATTATAGCATACACTTACCATTTAAGGTAAGTGTATTAACATTCACATTGAGTATGCACACAGCCCTGAAAACATGACAAGGAAGTAGGGCTAGAAACTCACCTGAGTCCTGTTACGTTCACCATTAATGGTTATTCCTTTCTTTAGCTGTGACTAACTGTATAACAATTACACGTATCAATTAACTATCGCTACCCGTATCGTGTTTCTAGTTTAATTATAACCCTTAACGAACGGGGGTCCGGGGGCATAGCCCTTGGCAGCAGGGTTCTAGGGGCGGCAGCCCCTAGCATGGTCCAAGGGGCAGAGCCCCTGGCCGGGGTCGAGCTGCAAGGTCAGCTTGGAAAAAGTTTATTTCCATTAATTGTCTTAACACATTTTTCATTAGAATTCTTAATTGACTATTTTATTTGCCAACTCATAAAGTTCGAGGGCTTCTTTGTAATTAATCCATTTTATTCTAAGTCCATGGACCTTTCTGTTATTCCTTCAAACTCTAATTCGTTATCGTGCCCCTTAACGAATGAGGTTCATTCGTTACTTCTTAACAAATGGATCTTTATAATGAATTAACCCTCATAACGAATTGGTCTTTATAACGAACTGGCCTTAAAGAATGATCATAACAAACTGTTGCTAATTCGGTATTTCTCTTAACGAATGGGCATAACGAGTTGCTGTTAATTCGTTATTCTTCCTTAACGAATGGGCATAACGAATTGTTGTTAATTTGTTATTCTTTCTTAACGAATGGGCATAACAAATTGCTGTTAATTCGTTATTCTTCCGTTAATGAATTCGGGTTAGGTCAGGGAATGTCAGAAACATTCTCTGACATCCTTAAAAACCGCGCCGCCTTTCCGGAAAATCGGGCGGTGGCCGGAAAAACGTATTTTACACCGTTTTTCACCGTTTTTTCGTCCCGTTTGATCCGGATCCGAGCTAAGGTGACCCCTAAGCTCGTCTTTTGACCGGTTTATACTCGATTCCATCCGGATCTTGTGACTTTAACGGTTGAGGGTGTCGGCTCGTCGTTTCGCGACTAGATCTAGCGGGTTTGGATCAATATGATATCATAATGTTATTACCTCGGATCTATGCTCGGTTTTCCCTATTGGTTTCGGTTAGAGAAAGAGAAAGATGAGAGAGATCTTAAGTGTGTGTTTTTTATGGTGTATGGAATGAGTGGAAATGAATAGATTATGGGTTAATTAAAGCTTAATATCATGTGTCATGGGCTTAAGCCCATGGTCTTTCCGCTTCCTTATTAACCCAAGTCCATTACCCATATTATTTAACCCAACACAAGCCCGACTTATAATAACTCATATTTTATTTTATTAACCGAAACGAGAAAACGGGATGTTACATTTATCTTTTTTAAATATTTTTACTTTTATACTTTCATCTTTTTCACTTTAGTCACATAAATACTTGATAGTTTTTGAGAACCATAATTTTTTTTTTACCTTTTTAGTATAGTAATATACTTTTTAAAGTGTTTTTATTTTTAAAAAGTTGTCTAACATATTACAACCATAATAAATATTATAAACGAAATATATGTTATCATTTCTAGGTTATATATTAGGAATGCAACATATGTTATATTATATGAAGTTGAAGAAATTTTAAGCACTAGAGTACTTTTAAGTTTCTTTTTCCTGTTTTCGAATTTCAAAGTGAATAGATATGGAGATAAATTTGAATATCGGTAGGTTCAATTTGGTGAAATAATGAGTCCATATACCAATAGTAAACAAATAATCAATAAAAGACCAAAAATAAATCTATTAATTGAGTTCATAAACCACATCATAAAACTTTGCGAAAGACTAAAAGTGAATGATTTGTGGTATAGGTTAAACTCTAAAGCGAAAAGAAAATAACAAATAATATGTAGGATTTCAAATAAAAAAAATGTCTGTATACAAAGTATTGGTTAAAAAAATATACGAGGATTCTTTCTCTTCATTGTCTCTTAGACCATGAGTAGTCATAATTCTCCACCCTAGGTGTTATGCATCACGTGGCGCCCAGTCAGAGTTATGATTTTTTACAAAAACAGGATGTAGTCATAACTCTCCACCTCTAGGTGTTATGTGCTACGTGGCGCCCAGTCACTATTAATTTTATTTGTTTTTTAAATAATAATTCATTTAAATAATTAAACATAAAATTAAAAAACAACATTAAAATTTAAAAAATACATTAAACTTTCAAATAAAAACTAAATTAAAATAAAAAATACATCAAATTAAAAAAATACATAAATAATACTAATAAAACTACATGTGATATTTTTCTAAAACTTTCGCTTGTCGAGCGGCCTTTAGAAATCGGACTCTCGGGTCGTCTTCGGTTAGCTCGCTTGATAAAATCTCGATTTCTTTGCCCATTTCATTCCTTCTAAATAGTTCGACGGCGTCCAAATTTACTTTAAGTCGTTGGGTTCCAAGTTCGTGTAAATCTTGTAGTCGAGAGTTCATTTCTTTGAATTGAGTTTCCATTTCGGCATTCGAACCCGTTGCCGACGATGAAGCGACCCCTTTCCCCCTTCCCTAGCCCTTGCTTCTTCTACCCCCTGGCCGAGGCATCTCGGTAGTATTCGCGGCTTCATTATCGTTTAGGTTGAAGTTTTGAGCGTTGGAAGGGGCGTGTCTGGATCAACCGAAGACGATGTTTTAGACTTTTTATTACGCGGACCACCTTCGGCTTCGGCAACCAAAACCAGTCCCCATTTTGGGTGAAACCTCAAGTAGTCTTTCCAAATGCCAAAAGTAATTGAAGGACCCCGAGACCTTATGTTGATACTCTTTCAACGCGTTTTCCATGACTTCCGCGTCCGAGACACCGAGACAGGTTGTGTCTCCGGCACGAACTCGACCTCGGGTTGGGTCTCCGGGACGGGTTGGGAACCCGAACCGGTAAAAATGTTTGTCGTTGGGTTTTGGAAACCCGACACCGCATTTGGCATAGAGTTTTGTAAAAATGCAATATACGCGGCCATTTACGGGTCCATCATATGCGGGACGGGTACGGTTGGCATCGGGGCGGTAGATGGGTTCGGTTGTGGATTTTGGTTGCCTTGACGGGCAAATTGACCGAAACCGAGAACATTTTGGTTGTTATTCGGGAACATTTTGCTAGAAATATTTGAGTAAAAAATATAATTGGTATAGAAGTGGAAGAAATGAATGTGTTAAAAAAAATGAGTTAGGTTTGTTTTAATAGTATAAATTTAATTAATACATTTTTTTTAAAATCCCAACGGATACATGCCAACGGATACATGTTCCAACGGTTATTTTTTTTATTTGTGTGTCCTTTTCCGCGTTATATATACAACGTTTCAAAAAAAAGCCAAAACGCCAGGGGGGCGGCGGTGTGCCCCCGGCGTTTTAGCCTATAACGCACTGCACAACGTTCTAGTACGCTTGGTCTTATAGGGCTGCCACAACGTCTCCACTAACCGAAAACCTAACGTTGCTTTTAATAAACTAAATCATTGGTGTTGAACATATTCTTCGGACCACCACAACCGCTCCACCAATGTTGGCCGTTGACCAAAAATCCGAGTAACTACAAGTGTTTAATTACCTGATATATGTTCTTGAATTTTTAAATTCTTCTAGCTATGGATGGAAATGTCAATTTTTAGATCTTGAGATAAGATGAAAAAAATAGAGAAATAAACGAGGAAAAAAGAAACATCAATCTTGAATATAAAGAGAGAAAAGAAATTCAAATTAAAGACTATTATTTTTCTTAACCCTTTTTATCTTAAATCATATATCTATATCTATATCTATACTATATATAAAGCAAATTTAAGGGACCTTTTAAATTTTAGGAGGTACAACCTTGATTGCTTTAAATACAATCTACATTGAATAAAAATTTTGAATCTTAAGGGTAATGTGGTCATTTGGTTACACTATATACGGTTAATATTATTTGGTTAAAAAATTCCTTCAACTTTGATCAACTTTTTTGTTAATTTGATGATTAGTTACAAATTACCCTCTTATTTTAAATCAACTACCCCCACGATATTAAAACGACTATAACTTTTTCATATGTTAATATTTTTTTTAAAAACATTACACCATAAAAACGAGTATTTTATTTTCTTTAATTTGAGTATGGTATTGTTATAGTTCCTTAATTTTTGAAAAATAACATGCTACGTGATAGCCGGTTATGACCGAAAACGGGTCGGATTATGCAAGTTCGGGTCATGGGTCATAACGGGTTATGGTCAAAATAGGTCGATAAAAAAAGATTAATTTGGTTATATTCAGGCTCGGATGGTTTAGATTGAAAGAAGCCAAGTTAGAATAGAAACTCAGGTTAGAATGGAATCGGGTTGACTATTTGATTATTTGTCCAATATCTTCCACTCTGGACTTCTTAATCCATATCCTCGAAAACCTCATCCCCACACTCGTTATGGCGCGTACCGTCATCAGATTGCGCACACATACGCATTATGTGACACGCTTACCGGCACTGGTTAAGAGTCCAATGTCATGTTACATGCATACCATGGCAAGGAGGCTACCGTTCGATGCGGTTTTTACGTGTGTACCCCGCCACATCGCGCGAACATTTGGCTAGTAATTTAATAAATAAAAAGATTTATTAAGTACAATTAATCTTAGCCATTCATCAATTTAAAAAAATGGCTATGGTAGAGTTTCAATTGTTTTTACAATTGGAGTGAGTTTTTATTTTAACTCTTGCCATATATATAGTATTTTTTGGTTTAATGAGTAAGATGACTTATGTGCCCTCATGTGTAAGACCCATGAGAAGATTTAACAAGAAAGTTTAACTGGGTTAGGATCAAATGACCGACACTGTTAGATTTGAAAATATAATGGATACAACAAATCAATTTGAAGATAAATGACAAAACAATGAAATTCAGTACAAACTTAAAGGATAAATTCCGTAATTCTCTCATTAGATCAATTTTTTGTTTTGGTCACATGTTGCTATCACATATGGTCCCATAATAAAGGAATATGTATAATGAAAGTTACTGTTCAAATAGTTTGATTGTAGTTGATGATCTTGCTTTTAAGTTTCAATTTCACGTAACTGAATTGTATAGTATTTATTTTCTGGAACTTCTGAATTGGTTAGTAAAATCCATATTTGAATTTTTTAATAACTGTAGTGGAAAACCGAACCTAGGAAGTTATGTTCATACACAACAGAAAAAAAGAATTATGAATTTCAAATTCTGAATTTTTAATAAGGCTATATGTAGTGAAGAGTTTATAAAAAGGTGCGATTAGTGTCATGTGGCGCACAGTTAGCAAAGAGAAAATTTTATTTTGAGGGTGTAGTGATGTCGTAGCCATATATACATATATATATATATAGGGGGTGGTTAATGTACACTAATATACTATCATACAATACGTACGAGAGGATCTGGAGCGTACAATAGAACGCGGTAGCAAGGTTGTAATTAAAAGGAAATTGACAACATACCGGTTATCAAAAGGGCAATTCCGTCCAGATAATATTTCAATTTAACCTCCCACTCCGCGAATCAGTTCTCCAGTTTCCCCCAAATTAGTTATCAAAAACCCCCAATTTGTTCGTCAATACGTTTTTGAAGTAAACGGAGTACCTCGAAAAACCATGGAGTTGAATGCGAGCTCGGTCGGAAATCCTAATTCAACGAAGCTTGTTGTTAAGGATAAAGAACGAAGGTCGAAAGCGATCAATGACAGACATCAAAACGTACAAAAATCAGGTAATACATTTCTAATTTGTTACCCTAGAACGTATATTGAATTAGGTGTGAATTTGTTTGTTGTTTTGATTTGTAACAACAATCAAATTAGCATAAGCTACTACTAAATTTTTTTGTTTTTGAAACAGAACGTGTTTAATGTTCAATTTTGTTTAGTAAAAAAGAGGGTGGTTAATGTGAATTATCAGCAGAACGTTTTAGAACGTTTAAAAATGCATAGGTGTTTAAAGCTTGGAACAATAGAGGTTGAAATAATGAGAACGTATTAAGCTGTTACTAATTAGGTGTGAATTGTGTTTGTTGTTTTGATTTATAACAACAAACAAATTAGCATAAGATGTTACTAAGATTTTTTTGATTAGAAACACTGATCATATTTTTTTGTAATGAAGATGTTGAAAAGAAAAAAAGAAATGCAGAACCAAGTGAGGAAAATGAGCATGAACGTGCAAATAAGAAAGTTATAACAAAACAAGCCGAAGAAAGAAATTCCGACTCCGACTTTTAAACACCAATCAAATCATTGAAATTCAAACACAAAAAGGTGGAACACAAGCAACATGATAAAAAGAAAAAAAAGGAAAATCAGAAGCCGAGTTTCACAAATTCTGATTCAGACTGTGAAACACCAAAGAAAAAAGCCAAAAGGCCAAACCTTCAAACAACACGTTGTAGAAAACCTTTTCAAGAATATGTAGATACAAAGCTTTGGATGAGGTGTGCACCATGTAATATTTATGAAGCAATGAAAGTGATGAATGAAAAAGAAAAAAAATGGATTGAAGAAATAGGATTTGGGTCACTGTTAACAATGAAGATTTCCTCAATACCTGGTCGATTGGCATATTGGTTGGTTATGAACTATGATCCTGATCTGAATGAATTAAATATGGGAAACCATATTGTTAAGATAACACCACAATTAGTTCATGAGGCTTTTGGGATACCAATTGGTGAAGAAACAGTGGTAGAAAAAACAGACCAAGACCAAGCATTTATGCAGACATGTTTATAAATCAATTTGACCATTCAAGGATAAGTATTCAAAACGTCTTGGATAGAATGAAAAAACATAATGGAAAAAAATATGAGTTTAAACTGACTTTCCTTGTGTTGTTCAACACATGCATTGGGTTGATAACAAAATCAACAACAATCAATTTAATGTTCGTCGGATCGATTGATGACTTTTCAAAAATCTCAAATATGAATTGGTGTAGCTACATGATTCATAATTTGAAGAGATCAAAAAATGAATGGAAATGTATAAAAGAAAATGGAAAACAAGAACAATTCAATGGTCCAACAACATTGCTTGCAGTGATTTACACACACGAGTATCAGAAACGTCATGGAGCATTTGAGAAGCCAATCAGAACACCAACAATTAGTTACATTACCACAACAACTCTTGTGAGCATGGATAGCTACGTGTATAATAATGGTCCATTAACTGATACCGAGGAGGACAACGAAGACTCAAGTTAGTAACTATAGCTTTCTAATTTTAAAAATATGACAACTAATGCTATAATAATTTAATCTTTGAAAATACCTAAACAGTGTATCATGGTCCTTCAAATATTGAACCAACTGAAAAGGGTAAGGTTCTGATGATCACTGCATCTTGCAATGAAAAAGTGAGTCAACATAGAATAAGCCATGCTCAATTAGTGCAAAAAAATGTGACTGAAGTGGATAATGCTATGATGAACACTGCTGCTGCAAACCAGAATGAAATAGTTGAAATAGATCATGGTAAGTAACTATAACTTTATAATGTTAAAAATATTGATGCTATATTAATTTTATCACTGAAAAAACCGAAAACAGTGAACGATAGTCCATCAAATATTGAACCAACTGAAAAAGGTAAGGTTCTAATGATCACTGGAGCTTGCAATGAAAAAGAAATAAAAAATGATCAAGTAAGTGAACGTGTGACAAGCAGTGTTCAAAAAGGTGGGAAAAATGTGACTGGAGAGGATAATGGTATGTTGAACACTAGTGATGGCAAGGATAATGAAAAAGAAGAAAATGAAACTGCCAAAGAAAAAGAACAAAATGAAAAAAATTATGAAGATTATTTGCAGTGCCTATAAGAACAGCAACTCAAGAAATAATAGACTGCTACACCATGCACCCAACCTGAGTTGTCTGGATTGTCTGCATATATGCCAAAAGAACGTTTCACCAAAGAGGAAGAGGTAACAGTTCTAAACATACAAAAACATATTTTTGTAAAAATATTAACAAAAATATTTATTGCAGAATTGGAATAAAGAAATGGACAACAAGTTAGAGGAATTTGATAAAATGTCTCTGAAATCAATGAGTTGGTAAAGAGAGGTAAAGAAAAACATGGAACAAACATATGGTTATATGATAGGTGTTGTGCTTGGGAAGCTAAATTCTAGCAAAAAGGTTGTTCAAAAGAAACACCATTTGGATCTCAATCTGAAGGAGGAAGTCTAAATGAATTAGGTAAACACTTTTTTTTTAATTTAATTGTATAATACAATACCTAACCAACACCCCAAGGGGCTAGGAGTGATTCTGTCACACCCGGCCCTGAACGGCGGAAACAGCCGGGCGCGCGCGAGTGGGGGATTGATAATTAAGCACGGGCCATTGCAAACATTCAAAGTAAGATTTTCATTGCGCATGAAATGTTTAATACAAATACATTACATTGTTTAAAAATTTCATAAAAACATCCAAGTATAAAAACTGTTGAAGATTTCCACGCCATATCCCCTTGCGCGGCGGGAACAACCACGCGCATCGAAGGGATAGAACTAAAATCTTCCAAAAAGCTAGTTTTAGATGTTCAGCGTGAGGTGCTCTAAGTGTGACTCCATGCGCTACCTAGTTATCTCCTGAAAGACACGTAAAAACATTTGAATCAGTATAAACTGAGTGAGTTCACAAGTTTTAGTAACTTGATAAATCGTATCGCGTCATAGTCTTGATAAAAATCATTCTATACATAATTCTGATAGCATCATTGAAACACATGCTTAGTAAAACATAGTTCTGATAACATAATCTGATAAAATCGTTCCGCGGGTTACGCGCGAACATTTCTGGAAAACGTGCTCGTCCATGCAAAGTGGCGCTGCCACTACGAGCTAAATAATGTAATGCCGTCCCGCGGGTTACGCGTGGACATTTCTGAAAAACCGTGCTCGTCCATGCAAAGAGGCGTTACCCCTACGAGCTAATTAATAATACCGTCCCGCGGGTTTCGCGCGGACGTTGTGCCGGAAAACAAGGCGCTCGTCCATGCAAAGAGGCGCGACCCCTACGAGCGGGCTCAATCCCATAGTACTGCCCCATGACCATACTAGGCACTCGTCCATGCAAAGAGGTGCGACCCCTACGAGTGGGTGGATCAAACCAGCAGTCCCTACCCTTAGAGTTCCAATGGTAAAGTGATCACTTACTCGAATTCTAGCGCACATATATCGAAAACCATAGATAACCGTTCGCATTGCTCATCATGAAACATAATTTAAACACATAATCGCTTGCATAGCTTGTAAGTATACCATGATAAAACATTATTTAAGTACGTGTCCCTTGCCCCGAAAACAGTTTAAAAGTAGTGAAAACAGTGAAAATAGGGGCTGTGAGACTCACCTGTGGTTCTTGTTAAGGGATTAATCGAGATTCGGGTTTTCTTGGTGTTGGCCTCGGAATTGAAGGTCTAGAATACGATTAAATAACAAGAAGTATATATATTAAGATCAAGAAATAGGAGAATATAAGGGTTGAAAAGTAGATCTCAAGGTTATATTCTCGGCTTACCTAGTAACAGGATCGGAAATGAAAACAACGGATGCTTGGGAGAGGATTAGTGCAAGTTTGCAGTTCTTTGAAGTGTGTTTTGGGTGATAATTTAGGTTACATATTTATAGGCAAACTCAAGGGAACACAATCCCTTGCTTTAGGGGATTGTAATCTTTTCATACCTAGGTGTAATGATGATAAAGTATGGAAATTATTATTATTTATTTAAAAGTGGAGTAGTGGATAAAAGATTTTGATTTGATTTGGACAGGACATGCAGGTCTGTGGTTGGTGGGAGTAGGGTGGCTGACAGTTGACTTTTCATGTTACAGTGTGATTTTTCAGGCACTTTTGTCAGTGTACAGTAAAAAGTAGAAATCTCTTAAACACGCTACTGTTTATTTTTGGGCGGGAATAATCTCCTTACATCTGGAGAATAAACCAAGTGTTCTGCGCGTATTACTTTGTGCGCATAGCTTTCTGCGTGAATGACATTTCTTTGCTGCGGGTAGGTGCGTAACCTTCTCGCAGTCGGGGACATTGAGTTTCATTTGTAGGTTCTCCAGGTGGTCTTGGTATTTCAACATAGTGATCAGTTATGTTGAAGTCAATTCCATCTTGGAGCTTCAGACAAACTAGCTCTCAATGTTCCCGCCATGCGGGGAGGTTAGTTCCCTTTCCGCACACGCATAAACGATTTGGGATGCACCCGCCTTAGCATCATGCGAGACGGTCAACCCAATAGACAACATTAAGTTATGGATACATAAAACCAATACACTCGCGCATGGCGCATATAACATATGCCCACGCTGGTTCTTATCATGGCGCGCTCGCGTAGGGTGCACATAACATGCCCGCGCTGACTAACATAGCGCGCTCGCGCAGGGCGCACATAACATGCCCGCGCTGACTAACATAGCGCGCTCGCGCAGGGCGCACATAACAAATGCACGCGCTGATTAACATAGCGCGCTCGCGCAGGGCGCACATAACAAATGCACGCGCTGATTAACATAGCGCGCTCGCGCAGGGCGCACATAACAAATGCACGCGCTGATTCTAATATGACGCGCTCGCGCAAGGCGCATATAACATAATTACCTAATATTTAGGTTGATTACTTGGTTTAAGGGATTGGGAATTTACCGGGTGTCACATTCTCCCCCTGTTAAGCGAATTTCATCCCGAAATTTAGGAGACGTCGCTGGCAGAAGCCATGTTCTGAAAGAGGTGTGGGTATTTCTTGCGTATTTGATCTTCTCTTTCCCAAGTGAATTCAGGCCCACGCCTTGAGTTCCATTGAACCTTTACTAACTTGATTCGACTTCTGCTCAACTTTTGTTCTTTCCAATCGGTTACGGCTATAGGCTCTTCTACGAAGTGCAGTTGTTTGTCGATGTGAATCTCTTCCAACGGTAAAATCAACGTTTCATCAGATAAACACTTTTTGAGGTTGGACACATGAAACGTATCATGAACTCCACTGAGTTCGGCGGGTAAACGGAGTTTATAAGCAACCGGACCGATCCTTTTCAGGATCTCAAATGGTCCAATATAGCGCGGATTCAACTTTCCTCGTTTGCCGAAACGGGGGACTCCTTTCCATGGAGAGACTTTCAAAAGTACTCTATCCCCTACTTGAAACTCCAATGGTTTCCTTCGCACATCTGCGTAGCTCTTCTGTCTGTCGCGCGCTGTCTTAAGGCGATCCCTTATCTGAAAAATCTTGTCTGTTGTTTCTTGGATCAATTCTGGACCAGTCATTTGTTTGTCACCCACTTCAGCCCAGCACAGTGGGGATCTACACTTGCGCCCATACAAAGCTTCAAACGGCGCAGCCTTGAGGCTTGTGTGATAACTGTTGTTGTAAGAAAATTCAACCAATGGGAGATGAGTATCCCAGCTACCTCCGAAATCGATTGCGCACGCGCGCAGCATATCTTCCAATGTCTGGATTGTTCGCTCGCTTTGCCCATCCGTTTGAGGATGATAAGCCGTACTCATGTCAAGGCGAGTACCTAAAGCTCCTTGTAACGATCTCCAAAACCTTGATGTGAACCGACTATCTCTATCAGAAATGATGGACACTGGGACTCCATGTTTTGAAACTACTTCTCGAATATACAATCGGGCTAACTTTTCCATCTTATCGGTTTCCTTGATCGGCAAGAAGTGCGCTGATTTAGTTAGCCGATCTACAATAACCCAGATCGTGTCGTAACCCCCAGGTGTCCTTGGCAGTTTGGTGATGAAGTCCATAGAGATTTGTTCCCACTTCCACATGGGAATTTCTGGCTGCTGAAGCAACCCTGACGGCTTCTGGTATTCAGCCTTTACCTTTGAACACGTCAGGCACTTACTGACATACGTCGCGATGGCGCCTTTAAGATTGGGCCACCAATACAGTGCTTTAACATCTTGGTACATCTTGTCTGCGCCAGGATGTACGGAATACCGCGTCTTGTGAGCCTCGTTTAATACTTGCTCGCGCAATCCTCCCTTGAGAGGGACCCATATGCGGTTAGCGAAATATAGATTGCCGTTCTCTTTAAGTTCCAAACTCTTAATCATACCCCCAAGGGATTCGTTTTTAGCAAACTCTGGTTTCAAGGCTTCTTGCTGAGCGTCTCGGATGCGGGTAGAGAGATCTGCGCGAATGGTCAACCTTAGAGTCTTGACTCGTAGCGTTTTTATTCGCTCCTTCCTACTTAGCGCGTCTGCTACCACATTCGCCTTTCCAGGGTGATACTTTATTTCACAATCATAATCATTCAACAATTCAACCCATCTTCGTTGCCTCATGTTTAAATCCTTTTGATCAAATATATGTTGAAGGCTCTTGTGATCCGTAAAGATTATACACTTTGTACCATAGAGGTAATGGCGCCAAATCTTTAGCGCGAAGACAACCGCTCCAAGTTCCAGATCATGCGTTGTGTAGTTCTTTTCATTGGTCTTGAGTTGGCGCGAGGCATACGCTATGACTTTGTCTCGCTGCATAAGGACACATCCGAGTCCCTGATGTGAAGCGTCGCAGTAAACGACGATGTCATCCGTCCCCTCGGGCAGAGACAAAATTGGCGCACTACATAACTTCTGTTTCAACATTTGAAACGCTGCTTCCTGATTTTCGCCCCAAACAAACTTCTTGTCTTTCTGAGTTAGCGCGGTCAGAGGTAGAGCTATCTTGGAGAAGTTCTCAATGAAGCGTCGATAGTAGCCTGCTAGTCCTAGGAATTGCCTCACCTCAGTTGGGGTTTTTGGCACTTCCCAGTTTTCGATGGCCTTGACTTTGGAAGGATCAACGTGTATTCCTTTCTCGTTTACAACGTGACCGAGAAAGTGAACTTCTCTAAGCCAAAACTCACACTTGGAAAACTTCGCATACAACTTTTCTTTCCTCAATAATTCCAAAATCGATCTCAGGTGTTGCTCATGCTCGGCCTTGGTCCGAGAGTAAATCAGAATATCATCTATAAATACAATCACAAACTTGTCCAAGTATGGTTTGCACACGCGGTTCATCAGATCCATGAATACAGCCGGCGCATTAGTTAGCCCGAAAGGCATCACTAAGAACTCATAATGGCCGTATCTAGTTCGGAAGGCTGTTTTCGGCACATCTTCCTCATGGACCCTAAGTTGGTGGTATCCTGACCGTAGATCTATCTTTGAATAATAACTGGATCCCTGCAACTGGTCAAATAAGTCGTCAATCCTCGGTAAGGGGTACCGATTCTTGACTGTCAGCTTGTTCAGTTCCCTATAGTCAATACACATTCTGAACGAACCATCCTTCTTCTTAACAAACAGTACTGGAGCTCCCCAGGGTGAAAAGCTTGGGCGTATGAAACCCTTATCCAATAGTTCCTGTAACTGATTGGATAGCTCTTGCATCTCAGATGGAGCTAGTCGATAAGGTGCTCGAGCTACTGGCGCAGCTCCTGGGACTAAATCAATACGAAACTCGACTTGTCGCGGCGGCGGTAATCCGGGCAAATCTTCAGGAAAAACTTCTGGAAATTCGCGCACTACTGGTAAGTCTTCAATTCTCCGCTCATCTCCTTTCTTCTCTACTACATGCGCCAGGAAGGCGTAGCACCCTTTCCTTAAGCACTTGCGCGCCTTTAGGCATGAAATCAGTTTCGTCGCAACTCCCTTTCTTTCCCCTCGAATTACCAAGGTTTCTCCGTTCAACAGTGGGATCCGAACCTGCTTCTCATGGCAAATAACCTCCGCGTGGTTCTCGGCTAACCAATCCATACCTATCACAATGTCAAAACTTCCCAAGTCTATTGGCAACAAGTTAATATTGAACCCGTGACCTCCCATGACTATTACACATTGTTCAGTTCTTTCGTTCGCGCATAACTGCCTACCATTGGCTAGTTCTATAGTATAAGGTGTGTCTAGCCTACTGGTTGCTAGGCCTAGGGAGTCTTTAAACTCAGTGGATATAAAACTTAGGTCAGCTCCAGTATCAAATAAGACAGATGCAAAATGGCCGTTAAGCAAAAACGTACCGGTTACCACATTCGGCTCTTCTTTAGCTTCGCCTGCGCCGATCACAAAAGCTCTCCCGCGAGCTTGGTTTCCCTTTTGCGGGCAATCTCGACAAAAATGCCCTGGCTTCCCGCATGCGTAGCAGCTGTCGCTCGCTCCAGTTTCTCTGATACGGCAATTCATCGCCTTGTGTCCTGGTCTGCCACATTTGGCGCATTCGATTCTTGCGCATTCACCCTCGTGGTGATACTTGCATTTGTTGCACCATGGGCGAGGCCCGCTGTATCCTTTCCTTGATGGCTCCGCGGCTTGGATCGCGTAAGCCCTTGCACTCTCCTGCTTCTTGAACGGTGGCTGCTTGGAGTCGGACCCTCGGTGGTGAGAGTTCCATTTCCTCTTGGGATCAGAGGTTCGCTGCTCGATTCCGCGCGTAGTCAACATACCCGCACGGACCGTATCCCTTGTAAGGGTGATGGCCCGCGCTACCGCCTCATCAAAGGTTGGAGGCGCTGCGGCGTTGAGCGGAACCCTAACAACAGGAGGTAACCCAAAGATATACCTCTCGATCTTCTTTTCCTCCGTGTTTGCCATGTCTGGCACCAACTGGCAAAGCTCGTTGAACCGGTTGTTGTAGGCGTCGATATCCGTTCCTACCATGGTGTGGTTCCAGAATTCCTGTTGCAGACTCTGAATTTCTGCGCGAGAGCAGAACTTTCTCATCATCATCTCTTTCAGCTCCTCCCAGGTCCTGTGAAGAGCAACTTCTCGCCCCAAAGTCTTCACTTGAAGCTTCCACCAAGACGAAGCTGCTTCTTGGAACATGCAGGTCGCGTAGAGGACCTTCTGGTTCTCACTACATCCGCTAATGGAGAGAACTGTCTCCATCTTGTCAATCCAGTTGTAGAGCCCAATGGCCCCTTCGGTACCCTTGAATGGCCAAGGCTTACAGGCCATGAATGTCTTGTAGGAGCATCCTTTGTCCAAGGCTCCTGATTCGGGTTCTGGGGTCTCATTCTGACGACCCTGACTTGATTCGGCCTTGCTGGCCTCGTGTGTTGCGATCGCTTGCGCGATTATTTCCGCGAGTTCCTCGGGTGTCATGGTAATTCCCTTGGCTTTAGTTGGAGGCATTCTCGCTTTAAAAGAGTGAAAATATATCAAACTTAGCGCATGTACTCTGAGCACATAATGTTTTTATCTTTATTTACTAGACACTGTGTGACCCGTGTTCCTAAGTGTGTGTATAGTTTCTTTTGAAAATATTTTCTTTGAAAAATATTTCATGCGATTCCCCAACGGTTATAGTCTAGGTTAAAACTTCTTTTCCTAGTTCGCTATAACCAGTGCTCTGATACCAATCTGTCACACCCGGCCCTGAACGGCGGAAACAGCCGGGCGCGCGCGAGTGGGGGATTGATAATTAAGCACGGGCCATTGCAAACATTCAAAGTAAGATTTTCATTGCGCATGAAATGTTTAATACAAATACATTACATTGTTTAAAAATTTCATAAAAACATCCAAGTATAAAAACTGTTGAAGATTTCCACGCCATATCCCCTTGCGCGGCGGGAACAACCACGCGCATCGAAGGGATAGAACTAAAATCTTCCAAAAAGCTAGTTTTAGATGTTCAGCGTGAGGTGCTCTAAGTGTGACTCCATGCGCTACCTAGTTATCTCCTGAAAGACACGTAAAAACATTTGAATCAGTATAAACTGAGTGAGTTCACAAGTTTTAGTAACTTGATAAATCGTATCGCGTCATAGTCTTGATAAAAATCATTCTATACATAATTCTGATAGCATCATTGAAACACATGCTTAGTAAAACATAGTTCTGATAACATAATCTGATAAAATCGTTCCGCGGGTTACGCGCGAACATTTCTGGAAAACGTGCTCGTCCATGCAAAGTGGCGCTGCCACTACGAGCTAAATAATGTAATGCCGTCCCGCGGGTTACGCGTGGACATTTCTGAAAAACCGTGCTCGTCCATGCAAAGAGGCATTACCCCTACGAGCTAATTAATAATACCGTCCCGCGGGTTTCGCGCGGACGTTGTGCCGGAAAACAAGGCGCTCGTCCATGCAAAGAGGCGCGACCCCTACGAGCGGGCTCAATCCCATAGTACTGCCCCATGACCATACTAGGCACTCGTCCATGCAAAGAGGTGCGACCCCTACGAGTGGGTGGATCAAACCAGCAGTCCCTACCCTTAGAGTTCCAATGGTAAAGTGATCACTTACTCGAATTCTAGCGCACATACATCGAAAACCATAGATAACCGTTCGCATTGCTCATCATGAAACATAATTTAAACACATAATCGCTTGCATAGCTTGTAAGTATACCATGATAAAACATTATTTAAGTACGTGTCCCTCGCCCCGAAAACAGTTTAAAAGTAGTGAAAATAGTGAAAATAGGGGCTGTGAGACTCACCTGTGGTTCTTGTTAAGGGATTAATCGAGATTCGGGTTTTTTTGGTGTTGGCCTCGGAATTGAAGGTCTAGAATACGATTAAATAACAAGAAGTATATATATTAAGATCAAGAAATAGGAGAATATAAGGGTTGAAAAGTAGATCTCAAGGTTATATTCTCGGCTTACCTAGTAACAGGATCGGAAATGAAAACAACGGATGCTTGGGAGAGGATTAGTGCAAGTTTGCAGTTCTTTGAAGTGTGTTTTGGGTGATAATTTAGGTTACATATTTATAGGCAAACTCAAGGGAACACAATCCCTTGCTTTAGGGGATTGTAATCTTTTCATACCTAGGTGTAATGATGATAAAGTATGGAAATTATTATTATTTATTTAAAAGTGGAGTAGTGGATAAAAGATTTTGATTTGATTTGGACAGGACATGCAGGTCTGTGGTTGGTGGGAGTAGGGTGGCTGACAGTTGACTTTTCATGTTACAGTGTGATTTTTCAGGCACTTTTGTCAGTGTACAGTAAAAAGTAGAAATCTCTTAAACACGCTACTGTTTATTTTTGGGCGGGAATAATCTCCTTACATCTGGAGAATAAACCAAGTGTTCTGCGCGTATTACTTTGTGCGCATAGCTTTCTGCGTGAAGGACATTTCTTTGCTGCGGGTAGGTGCGTAACCTTCTCGCAGTTGGGGACATTGAGTTTCATTTGTAGGTTCTCCAGGTGGTCTTGGTATTTCAACATAGTGATCAGTTATGTTGAAGTCAATTCCATCTTGGAGCTTCAGACAAACTAGCTCTCAATGTTCCCGCCATGCGGGGAGGTTAGTTCCCTTTCCGCACACGCATAAACGATTTGGGATGCACCCGCCTTAGCATCATGCGAGACGGTCAACCCAATAGACAACATTAAGTTATGGATACATAAAACCAATACACTCGCGCATGGCGCATATAACATATGCCCACGCTGGTTCTTATCATGGCGCGCTCGCGTAGGGTGCACATAACATGCCCGCGCTGACTAACATAGCGCGCTCGCGCAGGGCGCACATAACATGCCCGCGCTGACTAACATAGCGCGCTCGCGCAGGGCGCACATAACAAATGCACGCGCTGATTAACATAGCGCGCTCGCGCAGAGCGCACATAACAAATGCACGCGCTGATTAACATAGCGCGCTCGCGCAGGGCGCACATAACAAATGCACGCGCTGATTCTAATATGACGCGCTCGCGCAAGGCGCATATAACATAATTACCTAATATTTAGGTTGATTACTTGGTTTAAGGGATTGGGAATTTACCGGGTGTCACAGATTCAAGGTAACAAATACCATCTCCTATATACGTTCTGATTATATACATGTAAAAAACACCTATATACGTTCTTATACGTTCTGATGATATACGTTCTTATAAGTTTATTTTTTTTATTAATTAGATAATTTAAATGAAACGGATATTTAGAATGTTATCCAAGACAATGAGGATCCGAAAACCTTAGCCAATGAGGTAGGAAAAGATGTTCATAATCAAGTTGAAGTAACCAATGAGCAAGGGGGAATTCAAGGTAAAAAATACTTACCCCTTTATACGTTCTTATACGTTCAAAAACTCTACAGTTTAATTTTTTTTATTAATTAGGTATTTTAAATGACACAGATGTTCAGAATGTTATCCAAGACAATGAGAATCCAAGAACCTTAGTCAATGTTCAGAATCAAGTTGAAGTAACCAATGAGCAAGGGGGAATTCAAGGTAAAAAATACTATCCCTTTATACGTTGTTATACGTTTTATCCCTCTGCATTTAAATTTTATTAATTTAATATGTATGTAAATGACACAGATAATGTGAGCAAAGAAGATGTTAGCCAAGTCCATGAGAATCCAAAAAACTTAACAAAAGAAGTAGAAAAGGACGTTGAAATTGTTGATGCCATGAGAAAAAAAGAATTGGAAGAGAATTTCAAGAAAATTTCAAAAAAAGGTGGTAAAACATTCTGATACGTTCAAAGATCATAACCTAAAAATTTAATTGATTTTTTATCAAAGAAAAATGCTAACAAAACTTTCCAATACGTTCTAATTAAGAAAAATTCAATTGCAGAAAAAAAACCATTGACTGATGTAGCTGACAAAGGATGTGAGGATTTTGAAAATACAGGTACATCAACACAAGAAAATGCTGGAAGACAAACGGAAGAACCCATTCGAGGTAATTAATTAAAAAAACCTGTTCTTTTAAAATATTATTTAAAAAATATACTAACAAAAAAATGGTTTATAGTTACAGAATTGGAAGAATTGAATGCGGAAATTGGTGAAAAAGAAAGTGTCAACAACTCTACTCAAGGTATTAAAAACTTTTATATATACAATCACAAAAACACACACAAAAAAAAGTATATTATAACTTAGTCGTATTATAGGGCTGGTTGATGTTAATATTGAAGAAAATTATGAATACGACAGTGAATATTTGGATACAGTGATAATGCAAACTCCGTTTTTCAATCAATCAACAGAATTTAGAACTCATGAATCTAAATAAAAAAAATTGCCCCTTGTTGCTACATCTCCTACATCAGCTGCAAGTTATCATAAAATAGATAAACTACAGTGAGAAGAAAGAGAAAAAAGACTAGCACCGGCCTTGAAACCACGATATCTGAACCGGGAAATTGGAATGACTGAAAAAATAACAATAGATGAGCGGATTGTTTCAAGATTTGTTATTGGTGATCTTTCTGATAAACATAAATTTGAGGTGATTTACAAGTCAGAATACGTCACTGCTTTCAAATTTGTGTTTGAATGCTTTTTTCCGGATATATACATCTTGTCTGGTGCTATGGACATTTACATAGAGTTTTTGAACCATGAAGAGAATAAGAGAGATGAAAAATTATCCCCGTTAAGATTTTTGGCTACATCAACGCTTATAGTAAGTATTACACCTTTATTTGTACGTTAACAAAAATGTATACACATATTAATTATATCAAATTTTATTTTTTATACATGAAGCCAACTGATTACTATTTGAAGGGAGCTAACGTCAGCGAATATAAAATACTGGAAGTTTTCACAGACAACCTTGACAAGATAATGGCTTTGCATAAATTCAAGTCACTCGAACCAGTTACACTGTTTGTTGTGCCAGTAGTTTATGAATTCCATTTCTATTTGGTTGTTTTCAATTTGAAAACAGTAACAATTGAGCAGATTGACAACATGGCTAACGGCGATATATCAAAAACTGCTCGCTTTAAATCAGCTCAGGAAAAAGCAGATGCTACAAAAAAAGCTTTAGAAGAAAGATATAAGGGTGTCCTAGAAAAACTGGTAAAACATTTAAACATTCTGTAAAAACTGATTTAAATAATATATAAAAAAATTAATAGGTTGATTGCCCACAGAGGGATATTTTTTGCATGTACTTATCGAGAAAGAAGCACCCAATTGCGCCGAGGTTGGAGATATCAGATATAAAGAGGCTGCAGATGGATTAGAGAACAAAAAACAAAATACTCGATTGTGGTGTCTTTATTATTTTTGTATGGAAATGAACTTTATTTTGCTAATACGTTCTAGATATATTTTGTTTGTACGTTCAAGTTAACAGACCTTTGTATGGAAATATGATGGAGTTTAATTAGATTTTGCTTATACGTTCCAGTTAACATATCTTATTTTTGCTTAATTGTTTATAAGATAATACGTTCCAGAATAACAAAAGAGTTATTCTATATTGCTAATACGTTCTAGATAGATTTTGTTTGTACGTTCAAGTTAACAGATTTGATAAAACAAATAGTTATTCTATATTGCTAATACGTTCAAGTTAGATTTTGTTTGTACGATCAAGGTAACGAACCTTATACGTTCCAGTTAACATATCTTATTTCTGCTTAATTGTTTATAAGATAACAAAAGAGTTATTCTATATTGCTAATACGTTCTAGATAGATTTTGTTTGTACGTTCAAGTTAACATACTTTCTATGGAAAATATGATGGAGTATAATTAGATTTTACTTATACGTTCTAGTTAACAGATCTAATTTTTGCTTAATTCTTTATAAGATAACATAAAGTTATTCATAAAAAATACCAAAATAAACATAAAAGACATAGAAATGTTATCAAAACCACATAAAACATAAAAAAAAATACAAAATAAAACAGGCAGCAGTTATTAGGTAACCAGAACACACTGCCTAAAATCCATTGATCACAAGATAGATTTAAGAAAATCTGTCTTCAATTCAATAGATCAGTTCAGAAGTTTAATCGCCTTACACAACTCTTTCAACTCATCTACTTCCTTTTTACCAGTGTCAATAAAAAACAAAGCACACAAATAGTTAATAGTACTACCAGGCATGTTTGCTAGAAACTTTGTTATTTCATCCCTCATATCCATGTTGACACCAGCGGTGATGATAAACTCATGTCGTAAAGCAGCCCGATTCTTTGTATCCTCAAGGATTTGAGCTTGAATCTGTTTCAACAACAGATCCTTAGCTGATGAAGAAAAAGATGAAGATAAGGAATCCATATCTTGTTGTACTGAGTTTCGTGTGGTGAAATGAAAGGTGTGGTTGTAATTAAATAGATAAAATAAAGATACATGAAGACAAAAAATAACTACAGTGACAATAAATTATTGAGAAAAAGTGAATCCTTTGTAATTTAATAATTTAAATATCTGACACCTATGAAACTATAAAGACAATTACACATTCCAATACATAACCACTGCATGTAATTAAAATATCTGACAAAAACGTTCTCATGCGTTCCATACCAAAGCATTAAAAAGATTGGGCTAAAAAATAACACTACTGAAGTGACAACTGCATGTAATTAAAACATTATCAGTAGATTTTAGTTTAATTATGAAATATATTAAATCTCCAACCAATTAAAACACAGAGAAAAAAGAAATTACAAATTTCATTAATACATTCAACTACTCACTTTGAAAAAATTGGCAATGCAATCATGCCTACTAAAATGTTATGATGCCTAGATATAATTTAACTCAGTTCAATAAATTAAGTAAAAATTGTAATAACTTCATTCACCAACCAAAAAATCAAAAAATTCTATAAAAAGAGAACAAACGCATCCTACAAACACACAACAAAAAATTTAAAAAAAGAAAATAGATTCTGGAAATGTTACTGTTAAAAGCATTTTCCGAGCAAGAATCAACATGGAGCTTAAAAAAGACTACAATCGGCTACGAGTAGTGAAGCAACAAAAATCGATGCTCTTCACAAAGAAGTTCTGAAGCAAACAGATAGCACATTCAAGACACAGGCAATAACCTACCTGGAAAAGCAAGCTTCATACTATGGTCAGCTTCAAGATATGCTAGAGAGAACAGCTCACAAGGTGACGGTGAATAAAAGAGTAAAGCGTGAAGGGGCCGAAGAGATCCTCGACAACAACTAGGGTTTCCTGTTGACTGCTGGTATGGTGGTGTGATGTGGTGATGGTGTGGTGTGCTGGTGTGGTGTGGTGATGATGTGGTGTGCTGGTGTGGTGTGGTGATGGTGTGGTAGAATAAAATAAGTTTGTGAATAGGTTCGATATAATCCTCTTTTGTAACCTCCTTTTTCAACCGGATTTAATATAAAATCTATTTAGTATCAGTTTATTTACATGTTCTTATACGTTCCATTATAAAAACTTGCACGTTCCATGAAATATAAAACATTTCTTATACGTTCCAGTATACAAACTTGCACGTTCCATGAAATATAAAACATAAAAAGTATAAAAACAGAAAAAAATATAAAACAACAATAACGCTATAAACTATTCTTCTTGAAGTTGAGGACAAGTTCGACTGTTATGACCCTGTTTATGACAAACTTTGCATTCCCTATATTTCTTCCCAGACCGACTTATAGCAATCTCTTTCTGAGATTTAATCCGTTTATGTGACCCGCAACCCTTATTCTTAATACCACTAGGCACACGGACAGTCACCTCTGATGGTTGATCATACCCTAGAATAGCAGCAAACCTATCCCTTTTTGATAAATGAGTTCTTTTGTATCTTGTCTCATCGGCTTGTTTGATCATAATGTTCATTTGATCCCTGACTTTAGTAAGTTCATCAACATCAGTTGCGTAGCTATTTATGAGATACTCACCAGCCAATGTTATTTCCCTTGCGATCTCTTTGACTTTTAAAATTTTGTCATTACCAAAAGTTGAAATTGGAGCAGTTCTAGGATTAACACCAGCATCTCTCTTCCAACGATCGACCATGTATTTCTTTGGAAATCTTGTAACTCTAAACAAATTTAAAATATAAAGGCTGTGACGACACAATAACCCATAATGTTCAAATCTTTTGCATCCGCAAGAAATTGTCGAATCAATTCCTTCCTCACCTTCCTTCTTTAACAAAACCTGACACACAAAAATATATTAAAATACTTTAAAACATTCTGTCAAAAAATCAAATGAACTTTAAAAAAATGTTTTAATACGTTCTAAAACGTTCAAGCAAAAAAAAATAGAATCTTTAACTAATTCATACCTCCAAACAGCCTGGAACATATGCATTAAAGTCAAATACTAAAAACTTCACAAAATCTTCTTCTTCAGTTGATTTCAAACATGCTACACCGCTCCTAATATGATACATTTCATATTGGAAATCATTAAAAATAGCCTTTGTATACATCAGTTCTGCTTCCTACTCAAAAGGGTTTTCACTATCCGGATATGGATGCGTGTACCTTGTATCATGATCATTTTTCCTACCATTGTGCCTTTGTATCTCCATACAATGATCAAAATGACTAAAGAACTCAACTAGTGATAACTGTGATTTAAAAACTTGACAAAAAAATGATTTTCACTTTCTGATCTCGATGTAGTTCTCATAAGACCAGACAACGGCTCATCCATGTAATAAGAAGGAATCCAATCATATCACATTTCAAACATGTCACACAACCATTTATTTGTTTCAAGATCATATTCTTTCATTATAAGTTCCTATTGCGTTTCGAAATCGGATTGAGAAATTGCATCCGTCCAAACAATGCCACATATTTTACGTTTAGAATCTTCATTGTTACAAAGGGTAGCACCAACCTGATGTAACAAAAAATAATATTTGGTAATAGATCAACATCAGTTAAAAAACACGTTCTTATACGTTAAAAAATACACACTTAAAACACACTGATGCATGCTAGTTTGTTATACACGTTCTAAAACGTTCTAACACTAATACAAATATGAACTAAATATACTAAAATAGTAATATGTTTATACGTCCTTAAACGTTCTAACACATTTAAAAAATATGCAGCTATCAAATAATGATGGATACTAATATGTTTAAACATTCTAATACGTTCTGAAACATATGCATAGTACATTGAATATATTAAAAACTTACCTTATCAGCAAGTTTTTTCATAATGTCCCACATACATAACCGATGTCTCGAGTTTGGTAAAACAAAGGAGATTGCTTGCTTCAATACTGGATCTTAATTAGTAACAACCACCTTTGGGGCAATACCGAAAGAATCAAGAAAAACTTTCAAAAGCCATGAATAAGATTCAATAGATTCAGATGATAATAACGCAGCACCAACTGTAACATTACAACAGTGATTATCATGGCAGTAAATGGTACAAAAACCATATTGTACCTGTAAAAAACAAAATTATTAGAAAACGATTAAGAAAATATATGTAAAAAAATAAAAAATTAAAAAACAAATGTATTAAATTAACATACTTGTTGGTCATAAATGTTGCATCAAATGATATAATATATCCAAAAGCCAAATAATTTTTCTTTGAAATTTCATCCGCCCAAAATAAATGATCTAATTCACCATTAGAATTAACAGTATACTCAAACGAATAACCATCACAACAGTTTTTCTTCCCACTTAATCTTTGTACAACCATTTCCGCATCATACTCCCCAATATAACAAGTTAAACTCTGTTTGAAATTCTTACAATCGTCTTTTGTAGCCCCAACTTCTTTAAATCCTCCACACTTTGTCCTCATAATATTAAACGCCTTAACAGGGCCCAAATTCAATGTTGACAACTCATATATAATATCTTGTTATACATGAGTCAACTTCCTATTTGATCGAACAAAATGCATATCTTTTGCATTCACCAGTTCATGATTATGTCCTTCGACAAAATCATTTATTTCAAACCTCAAACCGTCATCAAATTTTAGAAAAATTTGAGCTCGACAACCACACCGAATTGTTGGTCTCTTCCTTCTTTTATAATACGGTCTATTGGAACCATCTTTTTCAGCCATAGAATCATAACTGTTTGCAGGTTTATGACCTTCTTTGGAACATGTAAAATATTTAGACTTTAATAATCCGTCATTCATATACGAACCTCCTTTACGAACACAAAAACCAGCTTTCTTTGCATATTCACAATAGAAATCATATGTATGATCAACAGATTCAAAAATCATTCCTTTTACAGGTTTACAAGATGCATTAACTTGCGGTATAACAACATCTGATGAAGGATCTGATAAACAAAAAGCAATTTAAGTCAAAAAAATTCACCTAAAAAACAATTAATTACAGTTTAGAAAATACATACGAAAATAAATATAATTTAAAATATAATCAAACATCAAAAATAAATTAATACGTTCTAATACGTTATAATATGTTCTAACCGAATCACAAACCAATTATATGTTCTAATACGTTCTAAATAGAAAATCAACAATCCTATCCACGATTTGCTATTAAAACACATAATTTGAAGTCTAACCAAATCACAATTAGTTGACAAATTATAAAACACAATATCGATCATAAAATTCAACAGAAACAAAACCTAAAAATCAAAAAACTTAATTTATCCGTCAATTAAACCTACTGTATACAGCTAAATAAATAACAATTGATTAGAATTAAACCTACAATTACTTACTTTGATGATCGTAATACATGACGCTAAAAATCAACGAAGACCGTCAAAGCTAATCGAACAACAACTCGCCAGTTGTTAAGCAGTTTTTGGATACAAAGATCAAATTCAATAAAACAGGGTATATGCAAAAACTGTAACATCCCGAAAATTCTAGAATAATATTTAATGTTATATATGCGTCGGGTGAATTATCAGCGTTAGTGAGATATTGATAATAATATGATAATGAGGCTTAAGGGGTAGCGGGCTTGGTTAATAGAATTAAAGATGGACTAAAAAGGAAAAATGGGCCTTAGGTCCATGGGCTTAAGGGAGTATAAATACCCCTTAAACCCTAATCCTTTCCATTATTATCCAAATCTACACCATAGCCTACACCTTGATAAACACACACAAACACTATCCTAAAACCCGAGCCGAAATCCGAAGGTGAAAACCGGAGCTTGTTGGTGCTATATCGTCGTGAAGTACCAAGACAACATCAAGGCTTAACCGTGTTCGTTGTTCGACTCGTTTAAGGTACGTTTGGAAATCATTTATTTAGGTTCGGACTCATCTAGAAGTCATAGATCTGTGTTAGTATGGCAAAAACGAATCCAACAAAGCTAAACTTACTGAAATTGATTACAGTTTGATAGGTTGATCGTTAGAATGAAAAACCCGTATGTTTATACATAAATCGCACCATGAAAACTCAGATATTTGGATGATTGGACCCTTGGGGTTTGTAGGCGCTGCATAGACGATTCCAATGATACCAAAATCATGATATTTCGTTAAGAATTGAAGGTTTAATTGCAGATCTTAGATATGTTGACTGTTATTGTTCTTGACGATTTTGACTTTGACCCTTGAGTCAAAGTCTGGATAAGAACTTGATGATTCGTTATAATTAAGATAACGAATCAGGTAGTTCGTTACTCGCCCATTCGTTCTGTCAAGATAACGAATTAGCTACCCAGTTCGTTATGATTCAAATAACGAATCAGGCGATTCGTTACTCACCTTTCATCATAATTCAGATAACGAATTGAGTTGTGTCTGGGTAACGAATCAGATGAAGATAAGGTAACGAATCAGTTAGCGAATCAGACTCAGTTCGTTATAATTGAGATAACGAACTAGGCCATTCGTTATAGCGAATGAAGGAAGATTTGGTAGCGAATTAGACAGTGAATTGATAACGAATTAGCCAACGAATTAGGCTTAATTCGTTATAGCAAATGAGTTAGCGAATTAGAAAAATGATTCAAAATCTTAATGAAAAATGTGTTAACCCCAGCCAGGGGCTCTGCCCCTTGGACCCCGCTAGGGGCTGCCGCCCCTAGAACCCCGCTGCCAGGGGCGCTGCCCCCGGACCCCCGTTCGTTGTGGGCTATTGTTATACTAGAAACGTGATATGGGTAGTGATAGTTAATCGTTGCGTGTAATTGTTATACAGTTAGCCGTACACACCTCTCGGAAGGAGTAACCATCAGCAGTGAACGTAACCGAGTTCAGGTGAGTTTCTAGCCCCATTCCTTGTTATGTTTTCGGGGCTGTGTGCATACTCGATGTGATAGCTAATACACTTACCCTAAATTGGTAAGTGTATGCCATGTATGATTTATATGTTATCTATATATGTCTTGAATGAGAATGAAAGCTTGTCAGTACGTGAACGATCTTTGGATATTGCACGTACTGTCAAGTTAATAAAATAGATATGAAATTTATGTGTAATGTAAAGTTGAGGGCTTGCCGGTACGTGAACGATCTTCGGATATTGCACGTACTGTCATGTTATAAATATAGATTTGAATATTGTACGTAATGTAAAGATGAGGGCTTGCCGGTACGTGAACAATCTTCGGATATTGCACGTACTGTCATGTTATAAATATAGATTTGAATATTGTACGTAATGTAAAGATGAGGGCTTGTCGGTACGTGAACGATCTTCGGATATTGCACGTACTGCCATGTTATAAATATAGATTTGAATATTGTATGTAATGTAAAGATGATTGCTTGTCGGTGCGTGAACGATCTTCGGATATTGCATGTATTGCCAAGTTTAGTGATTGTCTCCTTATATGGATATTAAATAATAAGTTATGTACATAGTTCCTTCTACGGATAATATATATTGAGTGTTACTTCTATGGAAAGCACAGTGTTCCTTTAATGGAAAGCATAGTGTTCCTTTATGGAAAGCATAGAGTTCCTTCAATGGAAAGCATAGTGTTCCTTTAATGGAAAGTACAGTGTTCTTTTAATGGAAAGCATAGTGTTCCTTTAATGGAAAGCATAGGGTTCCTTCTATGGAAATATATAGGATGTTCCCTCTATGAAAGTATATAGAGCGTCCTTCTAGGGAGAATTTATACAGAGTGTCTTTCTATGGATAATATATATATAGCATGGGCAACAGCCATGGTTCTTTTAATAGATATTATGTGACGTTCCTCTTATGGATGTTTATACAGGGTTAAGATATGTATGTATGTAAGATATGTGTATGTATTGTATGTCTCCTGATTAACTAGAACTCACTCAGCGACGCTGACTTTTAGTATGCACGCAGGTGAATATGATTAAAGAGCTAACATGAGGTTGGCACATGGCACGGATTGAGCGGCTGGCATATGAAGATGAAAGAAATGGTGTTTTAAATATGATGTTTATTATCATGGTTTTAAAGAAAAGATTTAATGTTTTGTAATGAATTATTTAAGTTAACGTTTTCGGGAAAGTTTTAATAAACTCTGATTTGTAAAACTGTGTTTATGAGTAAATCCAACGTCCAAAGTAGGGCTACCGAGTACGGGGCCTTACTAATTCTCTTTCCATTTAATTAATTAATTTTATTTAATCTATGCTCTCTTTTCTATTCAATTAATTTATTAGTTCTCATATATTTTTTTTCTCTGTATGCAAATATATGAAAACAATTAAAAAATCTGAATATCAATATTAATTGCAAATCACCATGTAAAACATATATGCAAACATACGCGAATAATTTTACATTCATATATAGTTATTTACGTATATGCAATTATGCAAACAATTACATGTATGTAAATACTTAGTTAAACATATTTTAAAATAATAGTGTGAAAACATAATTCAAAACAACATTTACACATGTAAAAAAGGTGTTTAAGCGTGTGTAGATAACCATAAAATAGATGTTTACACCTGTGCAAATTAATTCAAACAATTCAAAAGTAAATTAGATGTAAGGCCCCATTACCGGTGCCCTACTTTCGACGTTGGATTTACTCATAAACACAGTTCATAATATCAGAGTTAATAAAAACATTCGTGGAACATTAAAACATTCAAACCATCATATTACAAAACCATACTTTGTTGTCTTAACGTGCATTCAAATTATTTAAAACATAAAACATTGTCTTTTAAATCATCATAACATAACACTTCATTGAGATGCCAGTGCCTTCAATTCCATGCCATGTGCTTCCCCTCAAGCAAGTTGCCTCATTCTACTCACCTGCATGCATACTAAAAGTCAGCTACGCTGAGTGAGTTCTAGTTAATCATGCAACAAACAATCTGTTCACATACTTGCACACGTGCCCGAAGGGGTGTACATTATTCATACTTACTTTTCATATATAACTATCCATCCTATTTAAAGAGCCTTCCACCCTATAACCTCACAGATATTATAAGGGTATAGTCCCTAACATCACAGATATTATAAGGGTATGGTCCCTAACATCACAGATATTATAAGGGTCTGGTCCCTACCATCACAGATATTATTAGGGTCTGGTCCCTACCATCACAGATATTATTAGGGTCTGGTCCCTTTGTTTCATGCTACTGTACCATACCTGCTCTTACATAATTTCCTTGACAATACGTGCAATCTCCGAAGAGCGTTCACGTACCATCAACATAACATACATACATTATGCATACATCGTATATTCATACATACATCATATCTTACATCATACGTAGCAATCATATCTTTAATTACCACCTAACGGTACATGCAATATCCGAAGATCGTTCACGCACCGTCAAGCAATCATCATACATAAATCATACAAGCATACACTTACCACTTATGGTAAGTGTATTAACTATCACATCGAGTATGCACACAGCCCCGAAAACATAACAAGAAAGTGGGGCTAGAAACTCACCTCAAGGCGGTTGCGTTCACGTTTACGGTTATTCCCTTCTTTAGCTGTGCGCGACTAACTGTATAATAATTATACGTATCAATAACTATCACTACACATATCATCTTTCTAGTTTAATTATTACCCTCAACGAACGGGGGTCCGAGTGCAGCGCCCCTGGCAGCGGGGTTCTAGGGGCGGCAGCCCCTAGCGGGGTCCAAGGGGCAGAGCCCCTGGCTGGGGTTAAGCTGCCAGGTCAGCTTGGAAAAATTTTATTTCTATTAACTGTCTTATCACATTTTCCATTAGCATTTTGAATCATTAATTAATTTGCCACTTAAAAGTCCAAGGGCTTCTTTGTAATTAAATCTTTCTTTTCTAAGTCCAGGGACCATTCTGTCATTCAGTTAAACTACTAATTCGTTACTGGTTCATAGCGAATTGGATTATCCTAGCGAACTGGTCATGGTAACGAAATGGACCCTCTAACGAACCAGTCCATATAGCGAACCAGTCCAGGTAGCGAACTGGACCTTCTGATTCGTTATCTCCTTTAACGAATGACTATAACGAATTGGGGCTAATTCTTTGTCTTTTAGCTATAGCGAATCAAGGGTGATTCGCTATCTTTTCCCTTAACGAACTGAAGCTAATTCGTTACATTCCCACAGACGAATCAGCTTAGCGAATTACTTCTAATTCGCTAGCTACCCTTAGCGAACTAGGGTTAGGTCAGGGAATGTTAGAACATTCCCTGACATTCCTGTTACCTCGTATTTACTTTTCCGGCGCCGTCTTTCCGGCGCTGTCACCGGAAAGCCGCCGGAAAATCGCGGATTCGTCGGAAAAACGTGTTTTAACTCGTTTTTCACCATTTTTCGTCTCGTTCGATCCAGATCTGAGCTAGGATGATCCCTAAGCTCGTCTTAGGTTCGGTTTATACCCGATTCCATCCGGATCTCGTGACTTAAACGGTTTAACGGTGTCGTCTCGTAGTTTCGCGATTATGTCTAACGAGTTTAGGTAAATAAAACATCATACTAGAATTACCTCGGGTCGGAATCGTTATCCTTCTTGGTTTTGGCTTAAAGAAAGGAAGAACTAGAGAGAGATCGTAAGTGTGTGTGTTTTGGTGGTGTATGAAATATGTGAGAATGAGGATTAAATGGAGATTAAGGGTTTATATATTTATGGATCATGGGCTTAAGCCCATGGTCTTTCCTTCTTTCCTTCATAACCCAAGTCCATAACCCATATCCATTTAACCAACATAAGCCCAACTCATATTCTATTTATCTAAACCGATAACGACCCACTATAAAATAGATGAAAATTATTTTATTATTATAATCAAAAGTAGGATGTTACATTAGATTTAATGTTTTGTATGATATTAAAAATCATTTCTGATAAATATTATTCGAATAGTATATTTGATGATAATATAATATGATTAACATATATGTTAATTCAAAACGCATAATTGCGTCATTATACCAGATGCATTAGCCATTCACAAATAAAGATTGTTTTTTCTTTGAGAAAATCATTTGATGTAATTTTTTGTTACGTTTCATTAGATGATTAAAAGAAAATAAGATAATGACGAGATTGTTTAGAATTTGGAATTATACCTCCTTTAAATGAGGAGTTAGTTTAGGAAGAGAATCTTACGGTTTCTATCTTATTTTTTGAACATGTCTAAACTGCCCTTTTTGTTTTATTAATTTATCTCTAAAGATTACTATAAATTACAATCATGCCATTATTGTTTTAAACCACTGATCAAATGATATAAGGGCTATTATGAGTTCTTAAGGTTCTCACAAAAATTAAGGGTTCCCAAATGATTATATCCCTATATATATATATATATATATATATATATATATATAATGATTCAAATAAGAATAATGAGTTTCCTAGGAATGGTAAGAACCAACAAATTTTGACATTTGGAATTACAAATGATGGTGAAAGAACAATTCTAGGAAACTATGTCGGTTATAATGGTGATATAGTAATTCTAGGAAACTGTGTCGGTTATTGGTGATTTTAAATCACAACCATTGATTGACATGATCCAATGGTTATGATTTATTCATAGTCTTCCTAGGAAACTACTTCTTTTTAGGATAACCCTCCCCCATATATATATATGATTAGGTTCATTTCAGAAGTGTTTTTAATGCGAGAAGTGCGAGAAATCATTATAACCAATCATATTTTTCTTTTAATTTTATCTTTAATTTATGTTGAAGGGTATAATTGTAATCTCCATAAATATGAGTATATGGTAACTATTAATTGCGGGAGGTTTCAAATAATATTTTATTTTACTTAAACATTTGCAAGAGATTAGTGTACGTATTCTTTAAACATTTGCAAGTAATTTCTTATTTTTTATTTTTCTTAAATATTTGATTATGGTAACTATTTTTATTTGTCTTTAATTACTGTATGTATTGTACGTATTCCTCATGTTAACATTAGTGTCCCACAATTCTTCAAATTAATGTTTTTTTTTTACAAACCGTTGTAAATGATAAACTATTTTTATATTACGAAAAAAGCACTAAATATCATACATGACAACATACTATGTTTTACTTACACATCTCATAGACATGAGTTTGCATGTTTTTTTACGTGTGTTCACCATAATACTTCAAATATATTTTTATAAAACAAAATTTTACATCACCCTAATTACTTAGTTTATCCAACTGTTTGTATTAATGTGTAGGTATGTTGCACGAATGTATGTACGTATGTAGGTACGCAAGTATGTGTAGGTGTGTAGGTAAGTACGTAAGTATGTAGGTATGCAGATATGTGTAAGAATGTAAGTATGTAGGTAGGTATGTACGAACGTATGTATGTATGTATGTACGTACGTACATTTGTATGTATGTGGTATGTGTAGGTACATACGTAAATATATATGTATGTACGTTGGTATGTACGTATGTAGGTATGTATGTGGTATGTGTATGTACGTACGTAAGTATTTATGTATGTATGTACGTTGGTATATACGTATGTATGTGTGTAGGTATAATAATCGAGATGAGGTTAAAAATTGATTTAAACTCCACCACCAAAACTATTACTTATAATGTAATGAATGGTTTAAAATTTCTTGAATAAAAGCTCCTAATTACAAGATAATTGTTGTTACGATTTAATTAATTAAGGCGTAAATGGTGGTAACGGATGGAGACATTGAAGTCTGATTTAATGATTTCAAAACACCAAATACATTTATACCCTTTTGAATTAAATATATATGTTGTAATAATGTGTAATTAATTACAAATATGTCATTTGGATTGTACACCAGTGATTAAACACCATCAATGGTTCAGATCTACTTCTCGCACTTCTCACTCTAAAATCATTTCTCGCATGATCCATCCCCTATATATATATATATATATATATAGAAACAAGATCAAATACATTTTATTCTTAACATGAAAATGGTGAGAACCAATTTGCTGTTATTATTAGGTTTATTTTTACAGGTGTTTGCTGTTATTTTTTGTTCATATTTGCTAATTTTCCATTATGAGACATTATAACTATTCGATGATTTATATTTTGTTGTTATTATTAGATGTTTTCTTTTGTTGGTATAAGTATATGTTGGTATTTGCTGTTATTATTTTGTTCTTGATTTTGATCTTTTATTGTAATTTTTAGGTTCTTTTCTTTGTTATTATAAATCATTGTTTATGTAGATTGGTATTGTAGTTGGTATTGTTTCTTACGTTCTCATTTTTTTATAAATTGATATTATTTCTTACGTTATGATGTTAAGATTAAAATGTACATGAACCTTCCAATATATATATATATATATATATATATATATATATGGGAGGGTTATACTAAAAAGATATAGTTTTCTAGGAAGACTAGGAATAAATCATAACCATTGGATCATGTTAATCAATGATTGAGATTTAATTTACTAAAAACCGACACAGTTTCCTAAAATTACTCTTTCATCATTATAACTGACATAGTTTTCTATAATTGTTCTTTCACCATCATTTGTAATGCCAAGTGTAAAAAATTTGTTGGTTCTTACTATTTCTAGGAAACTCCTTATTCTTATTTGAACTCTTTTCTCTCTCTCTCTCTCTTTATATATATATATACATGTATGTATAGGGTGGGGTGGGGTGGGGTTAAAATAAGAAGTGGAGTTTGTCTAAGAAGTGTAAGAAGTAATCTGGTGCGTTAGATATGTTGATCTGACGGTGGATATGGAAAGTGTGTTTTTTGTTCGGTGCGTTTTATTTTAGTTGTTGTGTTTTTTGTTCGGTGTGTTTTAATAGATATAGTGGTGAAAACACACTTTCTACACTTATTAAGATAAATCTACTTCTTATTTTAACCTTGCTCTAACATAAAAAAAAATTACAGTATTTTTTCACACCGAATCGACTTATTACACATGTGTAAATAACTTCTAAACTTGGGTAATTATCAAAAATCATTATTCTCTCTCCTGATTAATTTTTTAATCAGATTTATTCTCAGCCACATATTCCATACACATTTAATTAAATGTGTGGTCCATATTGAGTTGTTAAAGTTCTTACAACGTATCAAGTTTACAAAATATTCCTCCTATATATATATATATATATTCCTAGGAAATTCTTTATTTTTATTTAAACCCTAACTGTATGTATGTATGTATATATACATATATATATATATGATAGGGTTTAATGTAAAAAACAATAGTTTTGTAAGAAGAATAAGAATAGATTTACACCATTGGATCTAAGATCTAGTGGTTGTTGGTAGTTTCTAAAAGTTGTATAGTTTCTATTTACATGTTAGTGTCCTATTTGGGTGATGTACTTTATTTTAAAGTCTCTCACATTTCTCACAAAACAATTGTTTTTTATTTGAACCCTTTTCTATATATATATATATATATATATATATATATATATATATATAAAGAGATAGAGAGAGAGAGAGAGAATGGTTCAAATAAAAATAAGGAGTTTCCTAAAAATGTAAGAATTAATAGATTTTTGACATGTGATGTTACAAGCTATGGTGAAAGAACAAATATAGAAAACTATGTCGGCTATAATGGTGAAATGTAATTATAGAAAACTATGTCGGTTTTTGGTAATTTTAAATATCAACAATTGATTAACATGATCCAATAACTATGATTTATTCATAGGAAAACTACTTGTTTTTAGGATAACCCTCACACACACACACACACACACATATATATAGGTAAAGGATCAAATACGCTAATAACTTATTGTACATTACGTATGTGACAGTTTTAAACGTCGATTTCAAAAGACATGTAGTGGCAAACTTGTAAATAATTTCAATTCGTTTCCATCCTAATTAAACGCTAATCGATTCAACCATCGTCATCGACGCTATTTACAAACACCAGTTCAATAGGATTGAACTGAAATAAGCCGTTCGCAGAAACCCATTTACGGAACTTTTAATACGTTCTATATTTGTTCATATAATTGAATCGATTATCAAATTAACTGTCGATTGATGATTTTTTTTATGAATAAGAGATTATATAAAGTGATTAAACGTTTCATTCATGTTTGTTTGCTTAAACGTTCTACGATATGGTAGAACGTATTTACATAACGTATGAACATAACGTATAGACAATCTGATGATATCAAGTAGAACGTATTAACAGAACGTATAAACAATCTGATTATAAACTTGGGATTATGAATTGTAAATTAGGCTTGACATGACTGAAGATGGGTTAGTATAAACAAAACGTATAAACAAGTAAAACGTATCAAAGGAACGAGTAAACAAGTAGAACGTATAAACAATATGATGATATCAAGTGAACGTATTAACAGAACGTATAAACAACATAATTATATCCTAATAAGATAAGAGTTAAGCAATTGAACGTTTAGAAGTTCTATATTAGTAGAAAGTATTAGTTGTTCTAATTTTGAAAGTATTAGTTGAACGTATTAGTTGAACATTTAAACTTTTTGTTCATTTTGGTTATAACGTATTAGTTGAATGTTAAAACTTTTTTTTTCATTTTGGTGGTCATTTTGGTCAGAACGTTTAACTTTGAGCAGAACGTTTAAACATGAACACTAATCATAGTTCAATTAAGTGTGTTAATCTGTATTTTCATAATATGATTCTTAATCCTCTTACACATCAATTCGATTGATTAAATCATCAATTTTTGAACAATTTGAATATTTTTAATGTTCAGTGACGTTCTATTTCAATTTTGGTTTTTGACTTTTGAGATTTCATACTGTAAGTTGTGATTAGAGTTTATAAATTGGATGAGGTAGATTAAGGAGTTCAGAATTTGGATCGGAATCGATTTTATATCGATGAATTTAATCGCGAACTACTGCTTGGGTTATTTACGAAACTGCCACCACGTGAAATTAACATCGACGTTCAAAAAGATCGTGTACCTAATGTACGATAACTGATTATTGTACGTTAACCTCCCCCTATATATATAGGTTAAAATAAAAAATAATTGTTTTGTGAGGAGTGTGAGAAGACTTTAAAATAAAGTACACCACCTAAATAGGACACTATAACATGTAAATAGAAAACTATACAACTTTTAGAAACTACCAATCTCAACCACTAGATCCTAGATCCAATCCAAGGGTGGACTTCTATTCTTATGCTTCTCACAAGACAATTGTTTTTTATATTAACCCTACTATATATATATATATATATATAAGGGTTCAAATAAAAAACAATTGTTTTATGACAATATATATATATATATGGTTTAGGTTAACGTAAAAAACAATAGTTTTGTGAGAAACATAAGAATAGATGTATACCATTGGATCTAGGATCTAGTGGTTGATGTTGGTAGTTTTCTAAAAGTTGTATAGTTTCCTACTTCTATGTTATAGTGTCCTATTTAGATGGTGTACTTTATTTTAAAGCCTTCTCACGCTTCTCACAAAAGTATTGTTTTTTTATTTGAACCCTTATATATATATATATATATATATATATATATATATATATATATATATATATATATATATATCACACATCACATATAATAATATTTTCCAAACCATCAACGACGACATGCGGTTGTCTCCCCCTTCCACATTTCGCCTCTTTTGTAGCCTGGGGGCGGTGTTCCACCTCTTATTGCCATTGTCGCCCTCATCTTCTCGCCCACTACACTTACCCTAAGTGCTTGGTTAGAGCCTTTTGATATATAAATTTTCATTGGTTGGTAATGCATTTTGCATTTATTGGCTGCATTAGAATATTTTCATAAAAATTGATAAATGCATTTTATTAAATATTATCTATACATACTATTAAAGCAAGATTCATTTTCCACTTGTCAAGCTTCTAGGGCCTCCACATCAATGCCACCTCAAGGCCATGTCACCCATTACCTTTCTTAATCAAGCCAACTCATCCACTAACTTATATTTAAACCATAACATTTCTTAGTTTTTTACCCTTATCAGCTTTTTATCTCTTTCACCTATTAATAAATTCCGGCGAATATCATTCAAGATTTTTATCAATTTTCCGGTAAGTTTGTATTTTATAATAAACTTCGGGTTGTTTATCTATTTATTTCCGACAACCTTATTATTTTTTCCGGCTATTGTTTCTTCTAACCTTTTTATGTTTATTCTCATTCTTAACTGAATTTATTAAAATCGGTTTAGGTTGTAAACATAAACGGGCATCAAGGTTGTAAGGCCCCGTTACCAGTGCCTCACATTTGGACGTTGGATTTACTCATAAACACAGTTCTATAAATCAGAGTTTATTAAAACTTCACAGAATATATAAACTTTCATAAAACATTACATAACTTATCTTAAACAACATCTTTGTCTTTCAAAAACCTCGTAATTAAACATAAACTAATAAACGTCTCGAGTCTTCCGATGCCAGCCTCTTATTCAATGCCACATGTTCCCCTCAAGCGAGCTGCCTCATCCTACTCACCTGCGTGCATACTAAAATTCAGCTACGCTGAGTGAGTTCTAGTTAATCACGTAACATACAATTCATTCTCATACATTCTTCCCGTATCCGAAGACACGTATTACTACCTTAACCTTGTATAAATATCCATAGGAGGATCGTCACGTAATATCTATTAAAAGAACCATTAGTATTACCCATACTATATATATAATTTCCATAGGAGGAACACTCTGTATACCTTCCATAAAAGGAACACCCTATATACTTTCCATAGAAGGAACACTATACTATCCATAGAAGGAACACTACACTATCCATAGAAGGAACACTATGCTTTCCATAGAAGGAACATCCTATATACTTTCCATAGAATGAACACTTTACTATCCATAGAAGGAACATTATACTTTCCATAGAAGGAACTCTATATATTATCCAAAGAAGGAACACTGTTTGTAAGTTATTATTTAATATCCATGCAAGGAGCTAATCACTTCCCTTAGCAATACGTGCAATATCTGAAGATCGTTCACGTACCGACAAGCTTTCATTCATAACGTTCATACATCATCCTTACATTACATACAATATTCATATATTTATCTATATCCTGACAGTACGTGCAATATCCAAAGATTGTTCACGCACCGTCAAGCTTTCATTCATATCTATCATATCTATCCTACATGGCATACACTTACCATTTAAGGTAAGTGTATTAACTAACACATCGAGTATACACACAGCCCCGAAAACATAACAAGGAAAAGGGCTAGAAACTCACCTGGATCCTGTTCCTTTCTCCGTTTATTGTAATTCCCTTCTTTAGCTGAGCTCTGCTAACTGTATACGAGTTACACGTAACAATACTCATCCTATTCGTATTTTAACCGAAAATGACTAAGTTTGGTCTCATCGACTGGCCTTGTATTAGATTGCATTTAACTTAGATTATTTTATTTTTTAACTTTTATGGTATTAGTCTTTTATTTATTTAATATTTAAATTTCTATTTCAGTCTTTTCTTTATCGAGTTCCCATCATGTGATTATAAGTTTATTCATATTTAGACGTATGTGTGTATGTATAGGACACACGGGTTATCCCATTCTTGTGGACCTCCAAGTGTAATCTTAGGTGTGGGTTTAAGCGAGTATTTCTTATACATATACGTATTCTCGGGTTCTCAACGATATAGATTACAAAGTAATCAAATCACTTCGTTAAGTAATCGAACTATTAGAGATCGAGTGTAGGGAGTGTTATAGGATTTGGGTTTGTAATTGGGCTTGGGGCTAATGTTTGGGCTGAGTATTAATAAAAGCCCAACCCCTCCTTGTCATAACCAAACCATCTGCTCACCCTTCCTTCTTCATTTTTCTTCTTTTCTTTCTTTTCTTTTAGCCGCTTCAAGAAATCGAGTCCCTGTTTGTGTGCGAGTCATGTATGTGTATATGTAAACGAGTCACGAAAACAGATCCAAGGTATAATCGGTTTCTATTGTAATCGATCTTGCTTGTAAGCGATATAAGGAGATCAGGCTCACGGTAATCGATTTGGCACCGGTTCTATGGTGTAATCGGCTAATGTATGCGATCTGGATTGAAATCGAATTAGTGTCAGATCGATTAGGCAGTGACGTCAGCACCACCATTGTAATCGAGTTCTGCAAGTAATCGGGACTTAATTGTAATCGACCCCCAATTGTAATCGACTCCAGATGTAATCGAATTTGGGTGTAATCGAGGTGAGGGTTTGTATGTATATTGTATGGAATCTGTATATGTATATCTATTTATATGCGATTACTATTGTAAACGAATCACTATTTGTAAGCGATTTGGGGTTTTGTAATCGGCTGGTCATGTATGCGAGTCAGATTGTGTTCGAGTTTAAGGTTGTAAGCGAATCATCAATGTAATCGAGTTATTGTAATCGAACGGTCCACTGTTTGTGGTTATATTTGTGTAATTGATGAGCTGCAACTTTATATGTGAATAGGGACCACGAGGTGGTCATCAGGTCCATTATCATTTTGTGTTTTAACATGTAAGCCTATATCACTACATTTCCCAGCCCCGTAAGCGTTCCCACGAGCACCTTCGGCTAAGGCTCGGCCCGAGAAAGCATAAAGTTTAAACCTTTAAGCTTTAAACGTTCGAAACTAGATCTAGGGTTTCCTTTAACGAGCCGTTCACCTTTCGGGTTCGTTTCATTCATTTTAAACGTCAAGTTTTCAACTTTAATGTTCGTTTATACTCGATCTACTCTCGTTTTAAGTTTCAAGGCCAAACGCTCATTAAAACATAAACTTTAAGTTCAAGAACGCACCTTTATATGTTTGTTTGGTCTCAGTGAGCTTGTTGATGAACCTTAAATCTTAGATCTATCTTGTATAAGGAAGATCTATTAATAATCACGTACGATCTCGCTTCTCCTTCCTTTCTTTCTTTAGGCCGTTTATAGTAAGGTGTATGTGTGAGTAGAGATTATGGGGGAAGATGGAAATGAAAGTTAGGGTTTTAGGATGGTTTAAGGAGATATTTATACTCCTCAAAGCCCATGGACCTAAAGCCCATCCCACCATCTTGATCCATTTTCCATAATTCTTTCTATATTTAATATTAATTAACTATTAACACTCGTTTATAATTTCATGGACTTTCTTTTATCTATTATTTTATTAATTTATTATTTCTCTATTTATCTGAGCAACTATTATGCCATAAATAAATTATATATTTAAATATTATTCTTTGAGACTTCGGGATGTTACAAAGGTGATATTTGGACGTTTTACGTTTTTCTGGTAAGACTCAATGTTAAATATTTTTCGGCTATGTTTTATACCTATAACAATGGTTGCTTTACATTACTTCAGGTTATTTAGCCGTTTAATTTGCTGAAGATTTCATTTTAGTTTGTTAATCAAAATCTTATATTCCATTGTTACGTTTTTCCGGTAAGTATTTCCGGTAAGTTTTTTCGGTAATATTTTCCGTATATCAATATTAGTATTCATTTTTATTATTTTAGTTAACATTTTCCGATAGCATTTTCCGGTGAGTGTCACGGCTTATACAATCTTTTTTCCGGTAACATCTTTAAATTTCGTTTTTCCGTTAACATCTTAAAATTTTCCTGTTATTAGTTATAATTAAAATAATCCATAATATCAATATTAATATTCTTTTTTATTATTTCAGGTAATTACCGACTCATATAATCTAATTTCACGGAATGATTATGAGTTTATAATATGTATAGATTTTAATTTAATGTTGATGTATATTTTACTTTGTTAATTTGTTAATATTCATGTATATTCATCTTCTTATGTTTATAAAAAATAAAATACGATTGTATATCGGAGATGCGAGATAAGTTTGATCTGTATTTTTTTTCCGGCGTGTTTTAATCTATTCAATATGAATTATCTCATTAATACCATTTATTTTGTTTGACTTTCCTTATTGTTTTAAATAACTTCATTAACATAAATATTGTAATTTAATTATCCCATTAAAACATTTTATATTCTTTGACTTTCCTTAATTTATAAACAAACCGATTTTAAAGTTAATTTGAATTATTTGAAATTAGTTATTTTATAGTCAACGTGAATATTAATTAATTATTTTTATAATAACAATAAATTAATTAAAATGTTATATTGTTAGTTCAAATATTTTACAATAATTGCAAATCATTTCTGTTTATATTATCTTTACATAAATAAGTAAATAATTTATAGTATATAATCGTATGATATTAATTTATAGTTAACGTGAATATTAATTAAATATTTTTATAATAACAATAAATTTTTTGGTATATAATCATACTTCGTAGTACAAATTACAAGTTACAAATTTTTTGTTACAAATGTTATACTGTTACTTCAAATATTAAACTTAAAACGTTATTAGTAAAGTAAATAAGTAATTTATACGAGTCTTTTAAAAATAAGTAAATATGTAAATAATTGCACTAATTATGGTAAGTTGTTTGAAAATATTAAATTTAATTCAAAAAATAAGTAACCATATATTTTTGGTATATGTTGACTAAAATAATTTAAAAACTATTATTCTTATATTTATTTTTGGTATAAGTTAATTTGAAATTTTTTTCATAAATTTAGATAATAATAATATATAAAAAATTACTTAAAAACGTATATTAAAAACCATATTGATTTTATTATGTCAACTAATTACATAATAATAGTTATTTTTTACTAAAAACCGACATGGTTTCTATTTTTATTATAATATGTTTTATTTAAAAATTTATTTATCAATTCTATTTAAATTATATTTTTGACTAAAAACCGACATGATTTCCCAAAGAAACGATTTATTTACAATTATTTTTAACAAATTTCCATATTATAATTTACAATAATTGCAAATCATTTCTATTTATATTATCTTTAGATAAATAAGTAAATAATTTATAGTATATAATCGTATGATATTAATTTATAGTTAACGTGATTATTAATTAAATATTTTTATAATAACAATAAATTTTTTGGTATATAATCATACTTCGTGGTACAAATTACAAGTTACAAATTTTTTGGTACAATTGTTATACCGTTACTTCAAATATTAAACTTAAAACGTTATTAGTAAAGTAAATAAGTAAATTTATATAAGTCGTTTGAAAATAAGTAAATATGTAAATAATTGGACTAATTATGGTAAGTTATTTGAAAATATTAAATTTAGTTAGAAAAATAAGTAACCATATATTTTTGGTATATGTTGACTAAAATAATTTAAAAACTATTATTCTTATATTTATTTTTGGTATAAGTTAATTTGAAAATTTTTATCATAAATTTAGATAATAATAATAATAATATATCAAAAATTACTTGAAAACGTATATTAAAAACCATATTGATTTTATTATGTCAACTTAAATTTACATAATAATAGTTATGTTTGACTAAAAACCGACATGATTTCTATTATTATTATTATTATAATATGTTTTATTTACAAATTTATTTATCAATTCTATTTAAATTATATTTTTCAGTAATAAAAATTATTTATTTAAACCATTTTGAAATACGAATTTTTTACCACTTATATTAAATTTACAAAAATAGGTTATACAGTTGGACTTTGACCATAACTTCAAAAACCGAATTTTAATAGGTTAACAACTTGAATTTTTTTATTAATATGACTTGACTCTAATTTTGGTAAATGTGTACGTTATTATAATTTTAATAGTAATTAATAATAATAATATTAATTTAATTTCAAATGATGCACTTACCGTTTAATTAATATTCATGATGTAATACCTTATAATTCATTTATAATAATCCGTTCTTATAAATATAACATTTACAATTCATTTAAATTCAAAACATATATATATATATATATATATATATATATATATATACACTTTTGAATTAAACCTAGTGAGTGACCCGTGTAATACATGAGCGTGTAATATATATATATATATATATATATATATATATATATATATATATATATATATATATATATATATATATATATATATATATACACGCTCATGTATTACACGGGTCACTCACTAGGTTTAATTCAAAAGTGGATTTTTTTAAGATGAAAATTTACTAACTATATATGTATATATATATTTTTTTACAGTCTGACATTTGTTAGAATTAATTCAAATTTGCAGCAACCAAGCAAGTCTAAAAGACTTACAATACAGAGTTGATCATTCATTTTAAATTTCATATATAGTCATCAACCATTTCAAATTACATTATCTCTAAATGGGTAAAAAAAATATAGTTACAAAGGAAACGGGTTAAATGAGTACATATTGAAATAAACATAAAACTAAAGAGCACACTCTATTAAAACAATATAAGATATTATTATTATATGTATTCAATGATTATTCAACACAATTTATCTACAAAATAGTTATAAAGAATTGAATGAGAAAGCGTTTTCATATTTCATGAATGATATATATTAGGAATCAACTATATGTCAACCACACTTGAATGAAACTTAATATATTATTGAATATTGATTAAGACTTTATTTTAAAGATCAATTAATTATTGTATTATGAAAAACTAAATTTAGATTTTTGATTGTCATAACAATTTGTTTTGTAACATAATATTATAATAAAAAGAAATGTCTTAAATATTATTTATCTTTTAACACATTTTAACATATGTGTAATAAATGTCTTACAGAGAGTTCATCTTTTAAATCAACATTGAGATAGTAGTTTTGTTGAATCAACATTGTAAAATTGTTTTATTGATTTGGAGACTAATTTCCTTTGTTTGCTTATTATTGTACTAATGATATAAGTTATAAAACAATTTAACTTTTACTATCTTTGTTATTCTTTATATGTTTTTATATATGATTCAATAAGTTATAATATTTTATAATTCATGTAAAATTATCATTTGTTTACAAGTACAACATTTGTATAATTAAATTTATACGATATTACATATATATTATGATTTTAAATAAGTTCCACCATATGTAACACGGGTACTAATCTAGTACTATATATAATAGGAAACCTAAAAGCTACTAAGGACTTTTTAGGAATTTTACTTCGAAAAAAAGTGAGCCCACATCTACGTTTCTTCTCCATACCTAGGCCTAGCTTTAACTTTTGAATTTATCCATCTGAAAGAAATTGATAGGTAGAGACTAGAGAGCAAGAGGAAGAGAGAGAGAGAGAGAGAGAGAGAGAGAGAGCGACAAACCCCGTAGATTATCTTAGGCGGTGTCTCATCGGATACAGGTGGTTTGAAACTCATTCCCCTTTGAATCTTTTGTTAAGTAACCGATGTAAATAACGGTCGGATCAGTCTTCTCTTCATGGTTCCGACGACCATTTCAGATTCCCATGAGCTTCTCATTTTCCGTTGAGATCTAAATAACGTGAAAAATTACCACCAAGTGAAGACGGCTATATAGAAATGGGAAATTATGATTTATAAGAATCCAATTTAGAAACAATTGGGACAAAATACTGTAACATTTAGTGGATTTTAACATATAATTCTTTTGGGATGTGCTTTTTAAGGACTTAAGTGATGGGAAATGTGCTAACGCCTTTACGATGTGCTTTTGTATCCGATTTTTGGTATTAGGGTTTGCTTGCAAACCAACCCGCGCAACACGTTTGTTGTGTCGAAATGATAATCATTACAATGTGTTCGTACATCCGCGTTTTGATATTACAGTCTACCGCCAAGATCCTTAGCGCAACGCGCGTGAAGAACATCACGAGTTAGAGTGGGACCGGAGTCGCGTTAGACTGGGACCGCGCTCACATCGTCTAGCTTGTCTTGACCGAGACCCAAGTTTCACCTTTGAGTCATGTCTTCCTTCATTTGTTGAACCCTGTCTTGATCACATGAAGCTATCCGTACCTTCTTAGCTGCAAGATTGAATAAACGTGTGGTGCCCGGTAGTGGCTGAGGATTTCTGTTGAACAGAGGTCCCTTAAAACAGATTTTGAGCTACCTCCGGGAGGTTGTTCCTCACGTTGACACTTGTCGTAGTACCCGATCCAACCACCAAAATACTAAGGCAGCTCTCAATGTTCTACCAGTATGGGACAATCCCATTTCTTTTTTTACCAATGTTCAAGTTATCAACTACACACTTTATAGTATCGATATCGCATTCATCTCTACTCTTTGGACATACTAATAATTTATTTATTAGTAACAAATACTAATAAATATTACTTGTCCATAAATTTCCAACAATCCCCCACATGAATGGAGATCGATCCGTACACTCACGTGTCAAATAGATTTACAACGGTTGAGCGTTGCAGGATAGGTAGTGTTAGCCTTGAACCTTCCTTTGTGAAACATATTTAGTCTCCTAGCGGTTGGTAGACACATGACATGTGTGAATATATATATATATATATATATATATATATATATATAAATTTAAGTAAAAGTTCCACACAAATCGAGTTTTAAAATAGGTTTTCACTTACAACTAAACCACACACGAAAGTCAAGTGTACCTATCGTTTGTAATAAAGTGTCGGTAAGAATCGAGTATCAATCCATGAAACCGGAAACTTTCTAGTTAGAGTAAATCTAATGAAAAAACATGTATGACCAATAGGATAATAATAAACACTGAACCTTTTTAGTGATAAAATGGCATATGGTGAGAATTGTTTCTGGACTTACTTTGGTGATTGAAAGATACGCAACAAGAAAAGGAAAATGTGGTGCACATGTATTTATACCATTCAACATGAAAAATATAAAAGGAAAACCTTGGGTTATGTTTTAGAAAACAGGTATCCTTTGGAACTAGGGGGGAGGGGTGGTGGATGTGGTGTGATCACTCATCACACACCCCACCCAATTATATTGTGCCACATCACCAACCCAAATTCCATCACATGTGATGGTTTTTTACTAGGGGTGGTGGTGTGGTGTGATGGTGTGTGATGGAATATTTTATTTTTTTGTTAATTTAAAAATTAAAACAATATTTAATAGAACTTAAAAATAAAAACAATAGTTTAAAAGAAATAAAAAATAAAAGTTACAACGAACGTCTACTCCTCGTCTGAATCCGGAAATTCCAAACCTAAAGAACCTATATGCGCAACAAGATCCCATCTCAACCGATGATGAATATCTTCATCCCGCAAGTCTAATTGGACATCATCGAGAACGGGCACATGAGTTGGAGGATCCGGTACCCAATCTGGAGAAATTGCATTTTCATATTCTTTTATTAACATATTGTGTAATATGATGCATGCATACACATAGCTAGAGATCGTGGGTTTTTTCATTGCACGAACCGGTCGACTGAGTATGCACCATCTACCCTTTAAAACACCGAAAACTCTCTCGACATCTTTTCTTGCCGATTCTTGCAACTTCTTGAACGCCTTTTCATTAGTCTCGACAGGAAACGAAAAGGCTTTCACAAAAACAGACCATTACGGGTAGATACCGTCGACAAGATAGTAGCCACGTCTGTAATATCTCTCGATGACAAAGTACTGACAGAAAGGTGCGGTGCCATCTCTTACGTTCTGAAACAACGGTGATGTGTACAGAACAGTGATGTCGTTGTTTGAGCCTGGAACACCAAAATAAGAATGCCAAATCCATAAATCATTTGACCCAACCGCTTCTAGTGAGATGGTCGGTCGTTTGATATCACCCCTAACATACGCCCCTCGCAACTCCCATGGACAATTCCTCCATTCGATATATGTACAATCGATGCTACCGAGCATCCCTGGAAAATGCCATCTAGCCTCGTGTGCGGCGTAAAGACGTGTAATGTCGTGTCTTGTTGGTTTTCGTAGAAACTCTTTGGCATACAATTTTATAATCGCGTTACAAAAGAATTGTAGACATTCACGTGAAGTTCTCTCAAACATTTGTAAGTATTCATCGAATTGGTCGGGTGGGTTACCTGTCGCTAGTTGACGAATAGCGGATGTGCATTTTTGAAGCGGCGTAAAACTTCGTTTGCCTCTCGCGTCGTAAGATTCTTGAAACCATTCTTCGTTTGCTTCGACGTCGGCTACAATCTTTAAGAATAAAGATTTCGGCAAACGAAAGCGTTCCCTAAACGTCTCGTCGTTGTACTTCGGCTCCTCCACAAAATAGTCGTTCATTAGCACGTCGTGGGCATGTATACGATCACGCTCCACCACCTTTTTCTTTGGACGGCTTGGGCCTTCAAGTTCTTTGTATAGCAACGGGAACCATTCGAGAATGTCATCGTCCGAAGACGAAGAGCTATCGGTGTCAAGGGCATCGAGTGTTTCGGAAATTCCATATTTTTTTGTTGTGAATGAAGGGGAAGTTTGAGAGTGTTTTTGAGTTGGATTTGGTTTTGATTTGGATTTGGTTTATGTTTTTGTTTTGGTTTTATATTGGTTTTTTTTATTTAAACCCCCCTCCAACGGCTAGATCCCCACCCAACGGCTACATTTCTTCTTGGAAATCACACCCCACCAAGCGTGATGGCCATCACGCAAAATACCATTTTGCGCGTGACCATGGGAGCGGCGGCGGTGTGGGTTTTCTCATCACGCGTGACGGGGAGGCCACCACGCACCGCCCCGTCTGCCCTAATGGATATGCTATGATTGTTATCCAAGAAATTTGATTATGATGACGTAACCAGTACATTCGGTTGGAATTCCATATTCATTGGTGGTAGTATATATGTGACAATCTTGATGGAGATGTGATAAACCACGACATCTTAATAAATATTGTCGATTGAATATTGTTAGTGAAAACATGCCTAATATGACATATTCAAGTGGGACGAAAGACTAGAACGCTCCAAAAGGTATATTTGCTAACTATACTTTAAATATGACAAAATCTTTTGAGTTTTATAATTGATTCAATGTTTCATTCGGGACATTTTTAAATTTTGCAACACAAAATTTGATTTGATTCAAATAAACAATGTTTACTTTATAGTTGAATTAAATAAAATTAGTATTAAAACATTTGCCCCGATGGTAGACACATAGATTTAATGAGCCACAGTCCGGATAATAATTAACTCATTAGAAGTATATAAGTTGGAAAACTCTTTGGGGTGTGAAATAAATGAAACTCGATCTTCGAGTTTGTTATGGACTCGAAAAGTCTAATGGTTTTAAAAATAATCCGGTGAAGAATTATTTATGGTTTATTTCTTATTCCTATTATGAACAGGATGACATGCTTGCATGGTGGCTAGACCCGATACGAGTCATGTATGCAAGAATCTGAAATGGTTTGAAGAATTAACCGGTTGATGACTTGTATTTACTTGTGAAAACATTTGTTTTGGATTATGTGTTGTATGTGTTAGTGATTAAAAAGAATCTCTTATCTGGGTTGTTTTAAATAACATCTGTTTTCAAACACATTATTGAGTAGAATAAGTTTATCTTATCTTAACATGAATTCTTTTGGAATATTTGTGTAATGAAATGTTAAAATTAATCTTAACGTCCCAATTTAGTATTGAATATGTTTGTATGACATCATCTTAAAGCATGGTAGTTTACATATATATATTCTGACATGTGAGGTTAGATCATGTGACTTATTTTAGAATAAAAGAAATGTCTAAAATATGTTTAATATTGGCTTTTGATATGCATTAAAAGAAATTTCATACGTGTGAATTAACTAAAATACAAGAAAACTATTTAAGGTTTCTCATACACTATAAACAGAATGGTGTGGCTGAAAAAAAAAAGAATCTTAAAGGAAATGGTCAATTTCGTGTTATCTTACTCAAATTTGAGTGATTAATAAGAAAAAGAAAGTATTATATTCTAGTTTTGATATAAATGACATCGAGGAGGTTGATGTTATCCTAGGTATGATAATATAAGGGAGTAACAATGGTGTAGCTATGACTTGATCATCACATTGAGAAAGTATTGAAGAAATTCAGATAATTCTTTGGTTAGCAGTCATATAGATCCTAATATCAAGTTTATGTCTAATCAAGGTGATTCTATTTCACAATTAGATCGAGTATTCAAAGTTAATTGGATCTTTGATGTATGTTGTGGGTAATTTGAGCATATATACTAGTAATCCTAGTGGTCAACACTGGTAAGCAGTAAACAAACTACTTAACTATGGATGTATATTCTCTCTTGGAGAAGGTTTCATTTCTTCTACAATTAAGAAATGAATTAGCATCACTTGACAATGGAATACGAGATTTTAGCTAGCATTTGCAACAACTGATAAAAGTGGTTGAATGGCTAAGAAACCGTTATTACAAAATTCCAATGTGGTCAAACCAATATCACCAAAATCCATCTGGTGTGATAGTGTTGACCCGAAAAATCATTGTGTGTAACCAACAAAAATTCCATCCTATCTTATCCGATAAATCATTGTGTGTAACCTGCAAATAGGTTTATCTAAAAGTGATTCACGATTCAGAGATTAATCCTAGTAATTGTTCAAGAAACCAAGATTGAAATCAATATTACAGGTTTGCATCATTGATCGAATTCATCATCCAGGTATGCAAATTTTACAACAGAACTTGGTGCGGTAAACGGGTAGATGTGACTTGAGATATTATGACGGCTCAAAAGTCTCCCCAGTCTTGTAATCCTTTATAGAACAACCAAAAGGATTAATATCAACATTTACCCAATTATCATTAGTAAATTTTTGGATGGAAGTAAGGTTTTTGTAAAGGACGTCCTTTAGTTGGAAAGGTTTTGAGGTGTGAGGTAGGATGGTGTGACCCGATCTAAAAACTGGTAACCTATAAGGATTTCCAACTAAACATATTTCATAGAATTTAAACTTTAGGTAGAGATCATATCTCGGTCCGATGTGAGATGGTCCGAAGCATGGGTATCAAAAGGTTCGAATCATGGACAAGCATATATGTCAAACGCGGTTTATCAACTGGTAAGTTGTTGTTTGATTAACGCACCGTTTATGTCAAATTCAATAGACAAGCCTCGAACCAACTGGAGTAGGAAGCGTTGCTCGTTGACCAATTCATGGAAATCATTCAATTGGTTTGCTAATTCCTTGAGGTTTTAACCTTAGAAAGTTTGAGACTGTTGAACTGAGTTTCAAAGGCCGCAATCGTTATTAAGAAACATGTTCTTCAACCAGTTCCATGCCTTAAAACTGGTAGATTTGGGTTCAAGAATCAATATCAAGTACTCATCGGATAGAGATATGTAGATTAATTGTAGAACAATAACATCAATTTTCATCCACTGATTATATGACAGATCAATCTTGGTGGGAGGAACGGAGCCACCGATGTGATCGAGTACTCCATAACCACATGCTTGGAGTTGGAACCATTTTTCCTAGACTGAATAATTTATATTGCATTCGTCGAGCAGACGAACTTTCTTCTAAATATCTGTGACATGCGTATACATGGTGCAAAGTTGTCGGTTTTGATGTTTCTGATATGTCGCCGATTGTTTCGTAAAACAAATGTGATAATAGGAAGAAAATCGGGTAGCCGGTGGTGGCTTTAGTGGGTGGCGGCTAAGGAAGAGAACAAAGGCTCTAATACCATGTAATTTGGTATCGTTCAATGATTATGTCATTATATTAACCAATACAAAATGCAGGGTATAATTTTGGTAACAGTTGCACCTAAAACAAGGAAGAATCAATTACAATTTATATATAATATTTAATAACAATAAACACAACGTTACTTAGCAAACATGTCAATGTAACAAGAAATTGGCTTAGTTCCGGACCTAAACAATTCTATTCGTTCCAGTGGGTGTAATTCAGACAATTTTCATCATAATTCATTTGTCAGTAGCAAAACTCATAATATTCCAGTAAGAGATTTAGGGCAATCTGAAGCGGCTAAGTCCAATTCTATGGAAGTGGCACCCCAAATTAATCCCATGGATGAGGAGATGCAGGAAACTTTGGGTTTTGGTAACAAAATAGGAGCCAATCGACCAGTTTTCAAGGTCAGTTGCGATCCATAATTCAAGGAACCGACTGTCCTCATGAATTTTATGTCTTTAAACATTAGAGGATTAGGGGATGAGGCTAAATCAAGGTGGGTTCGTAGCCTTGTTTTGAAATATAAAATTTCTTTTCTTGCTATTCAGGAGACCCAAATGTCAGATGGGTCTCATATTAGTTCTCTTCTTTTTTGGTGAGGGGCTGATGCTGAGTTGGAGGTAGTGAATGCGTTGGGAGGATCCGGAGGGTTGCTTTGTATTTGGAACCCTGGAATTTTCTTAAAAACAAGCGTGCTGAAGAATAGATTCTTTTTTACTTGTAAGTGGCAAACACAAGGGGTATTTCCAGGAGGTTCATGTTGTGAATGTCTATGGTCCTCGTAATTTACTAGCTAAAAAGCGTATTTGGGAGGAACTTAATGTTTTAAAGAATTCTAAGCCGGGGGTTTTGATTTTCTTGGGTGATTTTAATGCGGTCAGTTTCAAGAAGAAAGGATGAATTCATCGTTTGACCTGGCTTGTGCTAGAGCGTTGAATGATTTTATTCAAGACCCGGGCAAGTTATGAAATTCTATTAAACTTTCTTTTTGCATAATAGCTTTTTCAAACATGGTGCAAGTCGAGTTCCATCTATGAGCAACGTCCCAATTGGGTTCGTAGCATACTCGACCCGCTTCCTTACACATTTTAATATATTTTGATGTCTATAGGCATGACTATATATATGGCGCAACATTCTTTTAAAAGCCTCTCTTTGTTGTTCAATAACTTTTAAACCATCTTGAACGGCCAAATTTATGATGTGTGCGACACATCGACTATGGAAAAAAATACCCTCACAAATCGGTTTGTACTTTAATCTTAAATGCGACACCGCAAGCGTATTGTTTGAGGCCTTATCGAAAGATATTGAAAATATATTTTCTTTCAATTTGTACGTTGCAATACATTTGTCGATTGCTTTATATATTGCTTCACCGGTGTGAGGGTAATCAAAAAGTTTAAACAAAATCGTGCGTTTCATCATTTGCCACGTCGCCGGTTCAATCCAATGGGCGGTGACACAAAGATATGAGTCGGGTGAACCGTGCGGTGCGGACCAAACGTCGCTAGTCAAGTTAACACCGGTTTTTAGTTTTTTAAATTAAGAAATTAGTTCTTCTTTAGCATTTTTCCACAATCTTAAACAATCGCTCCTAAGAGTAGCATGCCTTACATGGGTGTATCGTGGTTGGAGCGTTTTTTGAACCATCTTTGTGTATCGTTGGTTGTCGAAATGGTTGAACAGCAAACTTTCTTGGATTACAAACTTCGCCATTTCCTCCCTTTCCATATCGTAATTGTAGGCGAAAAGAGAAGCGCCTTCGCTTCCCATGAAAGCTTGACTGCTAGCGGCTTGTTGTTTCAACACCTTGCAATACGGTTTATCGAAGTGTTGTTTCAATGAGGAGTTTGCCCCAATGGCGTAAAAACCATTACAATGGTGACAACACGCTTTTCTAGACCCGTTAACCATCTCGCACATATCAAAATGTGACCAAATTTCACGGTTGCACTTTGTTGAATAACACGAACCACCGTGTCGGTTGTGGACTCGCCAACGTTGACCGAATCTTGACGACTAGAGCTTGCCATGTATTTTTACGAAATATAGAATAAGAAAGTGAGCGATTTTAAGAGTTTTAGGAGATTGGAGGATGGTGTGGTTGAACCCAAACACCCACCACCCTTTTATACATTTTTGGAGATGAAATATTGGCAAAAAACAACCAAAAAAAAGGCTAGGTGCTGCTGCAACGGTCATATTTTGACCTGCTCAACGGCTAGGTGCTGCTGCTAAAAAAACCGGTTTTAACCGGTTTTTTTATATACGTTATTGGTTAACCGGTAATTTCCTAAACCGGTTTAAAAAACGGATTAGAAAATAACCGGTTATATAACCGAACCAACCATATATACTCCAAACTGGTCTACAACCGGTCTAACCGGTTACAAAAAAACCGGTTTTCCACCATAACCGGTTCCGGGTTTTTTCGGTTTCAGTTACGTAATCAGTTTTTTTGTACATCTCTATCAAAGGTTCACTTTTTGTAAACGCAAAGGCAGAAAATATAGTAAAATAGATAGACTGTTTGTTTATAAAGACTTCAATGATTCATGGTCAGATGCAAGATTCATGGCGCTTCCGAGATATCTTTCAGATCATTCTCCGATAGTGCTTATTTCAGACCCGCTCGATTTTGGTCATCGACCATTTAGATTTTTTAATTCGTGATTCTGAGGCCTGTTCGTCCTTCGGTTTATAGGTAACCCCGACGTGGCGGAGAAACTCAAGTTTGTTAAAACCAAGCTAAAAGAGTGGGTGTGTGACACTGATGTGAAGAATAATGAAAGATTTGATTTGGAAAAGGATGCGCTTTCAGTGATGGATGGAATCAAGGAGGATAGACCTTTGGAAGAGGAATAAGAGTGTACTAGACATGAATGTTTGAAAGAACTGGCCTAGATTGAAAGACACAGAACTTTAGATTGCCATCATAACTCTAGGGTTCGGTGGCAAAGAGCGGAGACGAAAACTCAGCCTACTTTCACCTGGTAATCAAAGGTAAATCTATGTTTAATCGTATTCACGGTCTCGAGGTAAATGGCGGGTGGGTCTCTATTCCCAACAGAGTCAAGAAAGAGGTTCCTGGTCACTTCAGGAATAGGTTCACATAACCAACCCGTCATAGGCCATCGTTGACTTGCATAGGGTTCTCTGTTCTGTCCCAAGCATACGCGGGCTTGTTGGTTGCTCCATTCTCTAATGAGGAAATTAAAGCTGCTTTGTGGAGTTGTGATGGGAACAAGGCGCCGGGCCCAGATGGGTTTAATTTCACTTTTATAAAGAGATATTGGCGGTTGTTTGAAGATGGTTTTTGCAAGCTCTTGGAATTCTTTTCTGAGTCTGGTGCTTTGCATCAAAGTTGTTGTTCTTCTTTTATTTCCCTTATACCTAAAGTCAGATATCCCTTAGGTATTAATGATTTTCGCCCAATAAATCTAGTTGGGGTCATCTCTAAAGTTGTTTCTAAAGTTCTTGCCAATAGACTTTGTTGGGCAATAAGCTCAGTTGTTTCGGATTCTCAATCGGCTTATTTAAATGGTAGATCCATTCTTGATGGTCCGTTGTTGGTTAATGAGCTTATTTCATGGTTTAAACGGAATAAGAAGAAAGGGTTATTTTTTCAAGATTGATTTCCAAAAGGCTTACGACCATCTCAATTGGGAATTTTTGGATTCGATTATGGTCTTAATGCATTTTCCGGATAAATGGAGAAATTGGATCTATGGAGTTATATCTTCAGCTAGACCTTCAGTTCTTGTGAATGGGTCCCCAACATTTGAGTTCAATTATTCATGGGGAATTCGCCAAGGAGACACAATCTCTCCATTTCTCTTTATTATAGAAATGGAGGCATCGTCGGTTATAATTAAAAATGCTTGCGGGCAAGGGCTTTTTGGCGGGTTTACTACCCCGAACAGTGGTCCTCTTATTTCCCACCTTCTGTTTGTCGAAGATGCTTTGATTATAGGAGATTGGACAACAATTAATTCCAGAGCAATTTTTTGGTTGTTAAGATGCTTTATCTGTTGTCAGGTCTAAAAATAAATTTGCAGAAATCTTCTTTTTTTGGGTGTCGGTGTCTCGGATGGGGAAATCAAGTTTCTGGCAGATTTAATGAATTGCAAAGCGGGGTCTATCCCGTTCATGTTTCTTGGTCTTATGGTGGGTGCCAACATGAACCGGATTAGTAATTGGCAATCGGTGATAGATGTTTTTAATACCAAATTGTCCGGTTGGAAAGCCAATACTCTTTTTATGGGGGGACGCTTAACAATTCTTAAGTCGGTTTTGGAATGCATACCGAGCTATTATTTTTCCTTATATAAAGCTCCTGTGAAGATTATTAATATTCTAGAGGCTAAAAGAAGACGTTTTCTATGGGGGACAGATGATGGTGTGTCGAAAATAAGTTGGGTTTCTTGGGATCGAGTGACAACTAGTGTCACACCCCGACTTGGGGCCTAGGCATGTGACTAATAGTTAGTAACTGTTTTGTAAATATATCAGAGTTGCGGAAGTCTTTTTAATATAAAATATTCATTTATAAAATGTTGGATTAAAATATCCTTTTTAATGTTTACAAAGCATTTTTGAGAAAATATGTTCTTTTCAACAGAAGTCTTAAATAGAATATTACTATAACTTATAACTCGGGTTTAAATACCCTTTTGATATTTCAAATACCTTTCCTTAGAAAACATAATTCTTTATGATATTTTATTATAAAATATATGAACCATCAGATAACATCTAATGACTAATTTTCCAATCTTCTATCATGTCTTGCTTGTCTATCCTAACCTTTCTGTTTCCTGTAAAATGGTTAGAAAATACGTCAGCACACAGCTGGTGAATGACGCTGACTCTTTGTAATAATCTTTTCAATACCTTTGTGAAATCAACAATAATACCTTTGTAACTACTCATTAGGCACCCAACTAAATTGGGATCAAATTACCCTAAGTACCTTGTACAATTAATTATATACACAATATCATTTCTTTGAACACTACCGTAGACTTTCAGAGACATGTTGATGATATGCATGGCCTCGGGGAACTTCGAGTCACCATGTATGAATGGATCCAGACACATGTATACTCTTAATCAGAGTGTTCGTTTCTTATTATTGTAACACAAAGTTTTAAGGATTCGTAAATCCTATGTAAACATTCTGACTCTAAAAGAGTTTGTAAAGGTTTAGGGCGTATTCACCTTTTCCGTTTATAATCAGTTTCTGATACTGATTCCTGTTTTCTGTTTTCTTCTTCTTGTTTTGTTACCTCGGACCTATAGTACGAGAATAACTTTTGTATAAATAACTAGAACACCGATATAGCTTCAGACCTTTAGTCTGTTTTGTATAGATTTAACCTTGATAAAATCATTTGTTTATATAAAACATTTGGACCTTTAGTCCCTTTCTTTATTTACCAATTATATGTTCGTTTCTTCTTCAGGAAGAAACATCTATACTGAGTTTCTTCTTCAAGAAGAAACATTAATTTAACTATAATCTCTTGTATATTATATTTCTTAGTAACAAAGAATTACTATTTTAACTGTAACCTTTGCTTAAGAAAAGTTATTTTATGCTTAATTGTAATCAAGGTTCGGGCTATACCCTCGACTATGGTCTAAGCCATTTATAATAATAAAAGAATAACTTAGACATAACCCCTACCTCGCACGGTTATTTGGAGTTAAATATTTAAAACTTAACGAGCATCACTTCTACTCTATATCGCGTATCAGAACTTAAACCGTCAGAACTTCAAAGCTTGGCACGTACTACGAGATTGGCACGCAAAACGATGTGTGCCAGTCGTCGTGATTCGTCAAAACGTACTTCGAGAAAACATCGGGTATTGGCACGGATTACAAGGTGATGATTGTCAGGTCGGTGGCACGCAAAACGAAGTAGAGAGAGAAAATATTCTAGAGAGAGAGTGGGAGGTGTGAGGGAGAAATGGTCTTGACCCCTCATATTTATAGCTGAAATCTGATCCCATCGCGATACGCGATGGACCCTTTCTCATGGTCATCGCGTATCGCGATGACACATGTTGTTCAGACGTTGCCACGTGTCACCACGTGGCCTGACACGTGTTGCCACGTGGCCTGCCTTGCCTGCCACATGTCGCCTGGATGCGACACGTGTGTGATGCGTCATGTCGAACCATCGCGCTACGCGATGCCTTATTCTTGGACTCATCGCATATCACGATGGGTCCCTGAATACCATTTTTCTTTTTTAGTCCTTTATCTTTAGTAGATTGTCACGTCTGGGTCTAACTCTCGTTGTCCAAAAATACTAAGGCGCCTCACAAGCGGCGGTGCGAGCGTGCGAAGTGCGCCACATTGCGTCCATCGCCCTTCGCAGTCGCCCGAGCCCGTGCGCGTCGGGTGCTCCGCACCCTCCGCTAGGACCACTAGGTGCATGCTTAGCATAAAAGAATATAACTATGAAAACTTTACTCTTTATAAAGAGTTTCCATATCTTTACCACTTTCCATGTGGGAAGGAGTTTTTTTTTCTTGTCTCCTACATGTGGGATGACTTACCTGATATATTTATTTCGTTATCTTATTTTCTTATTATTTATCTTGAAAATATTTTTCGCATTACTTGTCTTTGAGATTATTATTGATCCTTTAACTTTATTAATTTGTCAAATTTGGATCAAAATTTTTGGGATGTTACAACTAGTAAAAAGGATGGTGGGCTATGTTTATGTCCTCTTAAAGCCTCTGATATCTAACTACTTACACGGTGGTGGTGGAGATATAGGACCGAAGAAGGGAGTTTGTGGAGAAGGTTCATTTGTGCGTTGCATTTCACTCGTAGATCCTGGCCTGCTTTGCCTCATAATAAGAAGTTAAATGGGATATGGAGTTTTATCGCCAATATGGAAAACCAAACCGTCTCATCGAATTTGTCTGTCTTTGGCCATCAAAAGTGAAGTTGGGAATGGTCTTAGAACTAGATTTTGGTTGGATCCTTGGTTATTTTATTTACCGATCAAATCAGTTTTCCCTTACCATTTTCGTTTAGAAATGGTGAAAAGTTGTTGGGTGGACGATCGTTGTACAATAGCTAATGGAGAGTTGAGTCTTTTGCATTGGAATTGTAAGACTCATTTGTTGAATTTGGAGGAGTTTTCTGATCTTCAGAGCCTAAATTCATCCTTGCAGGCTTATGATTTCAAGGTTGGGAGTGATAAGTGGTGGTGGTTAGGAGATAAGAAAGGGTTGTTTTCGGTTGCTTCAGTCAAGAAACTGCTTTATGTTATTGGGCCGTTGCCTGAGGGTAACATATTTAATTGGAATTCTTGGCTACCCTTAAAGGTGAATATGTTTGGTTGGAGATTGAACTTGGCCCGTTTACCGACCTCAAACGCTTTAATAAAAGGCAATATTTTAAATGGTCCGAATATTTATTGCCTTTGTTGTTCCAACTCGGAGTCTGTGGATCACTTTTTTACGGAATGCTATGTGGCTTCGGTGTTGTGGCTGGATATAAGCAAGTGGTGTGGTATTCATCCTATTTATGCGTTTTCAATAGGCGATTTACTTAATATACATAAGCATATTTCGGGCCATGCAACTAAGATAAAGATGGTGAAATGAATAGTTCTGGTTACTTGTTGGAGTATATGGCGAGCTCGTAATAATTTCTTATTCTCGAACATTCCCATTAGGATTGAAAACATCAATTGGCGAAATCAAGTCAATGACGTTTCTTTGGATAAAAATTCGATCAAGGAGCGTCATATTTGATTGGGATAAGTGAAGGATATTTGACATATAGTTTGTTTTGTTTTGTGGTTGCAGTTTTGCCCGCTCTCTAGTTACTTGTTAACGGCCTGGTTGGGTTTTTTTTAATGAAATATGTTGTTAAAAAAAACTTAGCAAACATGTCTTCTATCTCGTTGGAGGACGTGAGAACATTGTAAACACAAGGAACATAATGAAAATAATTAATAAAGAATAGCTCTTGTCAAACATTATTAAAGATAATATAAATAACACCAAGCTCATATTACATGCCTTTTGGCCTTGTGATCTAATGAGATATATTCTCATAATAACTCTTTTTCACATAACATGAAAAAAAAAACAGCTAAAGAAAATTCAAGAACTTTTCAAGAAAAACTTTTAGATTTTCTGAATGAAACTAAAGGAAAACAAAATACAATTGATTGAGGCTTGAAAATGAAATTACAACCCTATCTTGATGACTGATCTTGAGGATGATTTGGTGTTTTGTCTACGAGATGAAGTGTAATATTGTTAGATAGCATATATAATGGTCAAATCATTATAATACATAGCTTAGACCCAAATCATTTAAAGAAAGATAATTATTCCCCTACGACACCCCTATAATGACCCAACAATTCCCCAAGCCTCGAATTCCCTATCATCGAGTTGGAGTCCCGGTGCCACTACGAAGTTATGAAATATCAGCCCCGAAACCAATGTTTAACTAGTAATATGCTGCCCGATCATCATTAAGCATTATACCCCAAATACCCGTTTTAAGATAGAAGTAATGATATGGCCTAACCCTTGGGAATTTTTATATATAAAGCTTTTCATAAATAAATGTTTATTAAATAATGTTTCTTCATGAAAAAAAATGCAAAGTTTTACATACAAAATTTATAATCAAATGAGGTTTATTCTAGGAGAAGAAACATAACACATAAAATGGTAAATAAGCAGAAAGACTGCAGGTCTAACTGTTATATAAAGGCAGATGTTTTCTCAAGATTTAGAGCTATAAAAATAAGACTAAAGGTCTGAAACTAGATAATTCGATCTTGATGTTTATGCAAAGTTATTCTCGTACTATAGGTCCGTGGTAACTCATCAAAGCATATATCAGTTTAGCCGATCATCATAACAAAGGTGAATACGCTCAATACTTAAAAACACTTTTAAAGAAGTCATTTAAACAAAGTTTACATAGGATTATAGATCCCTAAAAATTTAGATTTTACTGGCACCCATGCTAGTTATACGGTTGTCTGGATCCACACATATGTGGTCAGAGGGTAGGCATTAGCATCATGTCTCTGCACATTGAGACGATCCAAAAGGCCATTAGGGCTTGACTATATGATATAATTGGTACGTAGGTCATCGGGACCGCTAATGGTTTCAAGTATGAACTAAAGGTTTACATAAATCGTATAGTGTCAACGTATTTACCAACATTTGTAGCTTATGTATTTTTAAAACAGTTTTACAGGTAATAAGTATGAGAGGTGATATAGGATGATGGATATAGCTATTAGTCGATCTGATGGCTAAGATGAAGTTTTAATTATGTAAATGAAGTAAACTAAAGTTTTTCCACTTTTTTTGATGATCACCTTCCGATATTCACAATAATGCCCACAACTTTTAACAAGGTTATTAGAAGCAAGCACCTTTCTTACGGTTTTGCTTCATTAGACGTTTTGGGGGGATTTCAGCTCACTCGAACACGTTAGATCCATACACCACATCCAAGATTTGTTTTTTAATTTTCAAAAACTTGTACGTGTTTGAGAATGATGTTAAGCAGATACTAGTATGTGGATACAAGTTGCTGATTGAATATTTGCGGATGAGGTGATTGCGATTGCGGATGGTTAAGCAAAATTGTGGATGCAGATAATAACAAATTTGCGAATGCGGATGATAACAAACTGGTTAATGCGAATTTGGATGGTACTGTTAACTTTGCGTATGGTGTTTTGCGGATGTGATTTGCGAAGGGTTCTTTTGAGATTGCGGATACCGAATTTAGTGGATGGTTATTTTGAGATTGCAGATACTAAAATTTGAGAATGCGATTTTCCAGGTAAGAAACCGAACATAATAATCCACTAAATTGACAAAAAAAAAACGGTCCAAACCATCTCCAACTAAAAAGAAATTTTAGATATGAGTAAATACCACTAGAACGAATCTGGAAGTACAATATTTTCCTAAAAACACCCACTAAAACTCTGTAGATCTGACTTTTACTAACTCGAAAACCCTAAAATTGAAGAAAATCAATAATGGTCAGTTTCAATCTCCCAAATCGATCCAAAAACAACCCGAAGGCACTGATAACACTTATAGGTCCCGTGAGGTGTATGAATCTTACAAGTTCGGATCTAACGTGCCTGGGTGAGCGGAAATCACCCGAAACAAGTAATGAAGCAAAAGCGTAAGAAAGGTGTTAAGTAGAAGATGAACACGAGCAAATCAGCAAAACCAAATGTTGGATTTCTTCTAGGTTAACGTCGATTTCTCTAGAGAGAACCTGAAAAACTTAAGTTACAAAATGTAAGTGCTAAGGAATTCCATGGAAGAATTCTCTTTTTATGGTGGGGATGGGTTGTGGGCTTGGTGGGCTTTATGTCCACCACATCAAGCCTGTTACATTAAATGGACCATTCCACCACTCTAACAAAAAAACAAGCAAACTAAGAACTAACTAACTATTATAATAACTATTTATTACGATGTAAATTATAACCGACGACGACTAATATCGAAGCCGAAGTGAAAAATGTTGTTAATAACTTTCAACATTACTAAGTCTTCACGGATATTTAAATCCTTAGTTTCTAATAAAATAGTATTTTAAAGACTTCCGCTAGACAACACAAACTTTGATATATGTACAAAGCAAGTATTGACTTTGATCACACGGTTAGGACCCTAAGGCCGGGTGTGACCGGGATATATTTCAAAATTTCAACACAACCACTACTGTCGGTATTGTTTAATCACTTAAACCCAAACAAGTTATCTAAGCACACACCACGTTTATTGATTAATACACCATGGACCTCACTACCTAACACCAAAAGCAAATCCCGTTTCATACACGAAAATTTTTAAAAAATAAGAAATATTAAAAGGGTGTAATGGTTTATAGGAGAGAGAATTTTTTTTGGGTTTCTAGGTGTTCCGCCATTTGAAATGGCGGAACCGATCATGATAGCATAACCTTTTAGAAACTGTCTGGTAACGTGGACGTTAATTTTGTGTTCCGCCATTTCAAATGGTGAAAGTGAAATAAAAACCACCTGTTCCGCCATTTGAAATGGCGGAACACAGTTTTTACCCCTTATAGGCTGCCCTTATATATTTTTCTTACTTCCGCCATTTGAAATGGCGTAAGTGAACAGTATTATCCTGACACATTTGACGAGGGGCTGCTGACCAAAAAACTATTCACTTCCGCCATTTGAAATGGCAGATGTGAACAGTACCGACAAGTAATGACCTGACATGACCTTTCTGGCACCTTTTTGACCACACTATACACTTCCGCCATTTCAAATGACGGAAGTGAACAGTGACCTTATAACACCTTTTATGCATGCTTTCTTGACCACATATTTAAACTAACACACTATTTTAATATAATATTCACTCATGCCATTTCAAATGACATAAGTGAACAGTAAAATTTATAAATAAAAATATATTATTACTTTATAAATAAAAATATCATACGTAATTAGGACTCAAAAAAGTATATTTTAAATAGACGTTTTAATTTGTTTAGTAAATTTTTAAAACGCCTATTTAAAATATACATTTTTGAGTCTTAATTAAGTATGATATTTCTATATATAAAGTAATAATATATTTTTATTTATAAATTTTACTATTCACTTACGCCATTTGAAATTACATGAGTTAATATTATATTAAAATAGTGTGTTAGTTTAAATATGTGGTCAAGAAAGCATGCATAAAAAAGGTGTCATAAAGTCACTGTTCACTTCCGCCATTTGAAATGGCGGAAGTGAATAGTGTGGTCAAAAAAGTGCCAGAAAGGTCATGTCAGGTCATTACTTGTCGGTACTGTTCACATCCGCCATTTCAAATGGCGGAAGTGAATTGTTTTTTGGTCAACAGCCCCTCGTCAGATGTGTCAGGATAATACTGTTCACTTACGCCATTTCAAATGGCGGAAGTGAGAAAAATGTATAAGGGCAGCCTATAAGGGGTAAAAACTGTGTTCCGCCATTTCAAATGGCGGAACATGTGGTTTTTATTTCACTTTCGCCATTTGAAATGGCGGAACACAAAATTAACGTCCACGTTACCAGACAGTTTCTGACAGGTTATGCTATCATGGTCGGTTCCGCCATTTGAAATGGCGGAACACCTAGAAACCCAAAAAAAAATTTATCTCTCTTATAAACCATTACACCCCTTTAATATTTCCTATTTTTAAAAATTTTTCTTTCATACACAGGTAATGGTTTAGTATAATACTCATTATTTACCAAAGAGCCACCAAGTATAAATAACACTTGCAAGGTTTATTGGAAGAATATAAATGAAAAAAAAATACATTAAAACTGTCGAATTATTTTAAGACTCAAGAGTCAAGATAGAAGTAAGAATAAACCAAGGTTGATCATGAATTATTTTAAGACTCAAGATACACGTAAGAATAAACCAAGGTTGATCATGAAGTTCATTTTTCATGATAACTAATAATATGAATGTGGCCGCGTTGGCCTTCTTTTAATTTATATATTTGTGGTCTAATCCGCATTGGGTTGGTAAGAACATGCATCATGCGTCCGTCGGTAGCACTGTCATGCCGAGTAGAATTGGGCAAGTGAAAATTCCTAAGCAGTGGAATGGCGACATAGAAACCAAACCACACTATATTCTCATGTTTATTCATTTATAATATTTCTGCGTAATAATTGTTCGTGTGTGAGGTTTTCTCAACAAATGTAACATGACATGAATATACGAACAAGAACAATTTAGTATCTCACAAGGATACTAAGAAGCAAGAGCATCCATCATCATCTCAACCCTCTCGTTTACATAAGATCGATAACAGCAAACCTCAACCTCGGATTGTTAACAGCTTCAGTCGTGCTACTTGCAGAAAACAGCTAACTTAGTCAACTTACAAAAAAACCATGATAGAAAATAAAACAAACTACATATATATATATATTTGCTACGGGCTTGTAATATTTTATTTTAACACGCTATCATGCCAAATACTTTTTAACGATGAATGTATCCATCTAAAGTGGGGTTGTTCACTAGCCGAATTGAACCAACCAAAGGCTTGTTCATGCTTGGCTCATTTACAAACCAAACCGAGCCCAACGGCTCATTTACAAACCAAACGAAAATAGAGCGCTGAGCTAAAATTGAACCGCGCATTTTTCATTCAAGCATCGAGCGATTTTCGAACATTACTTATTTCTTTTTTCCCTTTAAAAAGTTTAATAAGAAAACAAGGTTGAAGTTGTAAATAATATATCTGTAAAAAAAATTATTAGTTTTTAATCAATTGAGTAATAGCTTGCAAATTTCTATATGAAAGATGTTTGAAGTTGAATATGATGAACATGTAAACAAACTTCAAGCAACCGGATCATAACTTAAAACGAACAAATAAATCTATGAAACTGATGAAATGAGGGAAAAATTTAACAGGGTTTTAAAAAACTTATGTTTATATGTGTGTGTGTAAAATTTGAGCCAATCGAACCGAACCGAACCAAGCGTACCTTTGGTCGTGTTTGGCTCGTTTACAAACTGAACCAAGTCGAAATTGAACGAGTATTTCCCAAACATTTTTCGAACAAGCAATGGGCGGTTCGGACACCCTAATTTTAAAGTCAAACCACCATTTTTCTTTTTATAACTTTCTTCTTTACCATACCCCACCAAATAACTGATTACACCAATCATTCGTAGCTACATGTTGATGGATGCAATTTCTTGGTAGCAGCTCGAGTCTACATTTCGTCCTTGTAATGCCGTGGACGACACCTATGAATTGACTAAGTTTTCCAACCACAGAAAAATAAGTGGTCCACACAGTTATCAATAATTCTCTATATAAGCCTTGCCAATGTCCTATGGAACCAACACGGCAACACAGTGTGCGCACGTGGTCTACGATGTCTCAACCAAGCTATGCACCTGCATCTCCTGCGGTATCCGTGATCAGTCCTCAGTTCATTGTGCCATATCTGTATAACCTTATAGTCCGAAGATATGGAAATGGTATTCTTGTTGTCACAGACACTGATCATAAAATCTTGATCACTGTAAAATCATGTGACTCAACTTTACACACTCAGCGGTTGCTAGTGGACGCGAACGAAACACCAATTGTGAGGCTTCGGGAGAAGGTGATTTACATTCTAAGTTTACTATCTTGATTACAGGTTCTTTCGTTTTGTAGCATGCTGCCAAATTCGTTATATATATATACATACATATATATATATATTATATTTTCTTTTCAGAATACGAGTGCACATGATCGATGGAATGCATTTAGGGGTGAAAGTAAAGCTGATTCAGATATTATATTTAGCACAGTTTCAAATCACATGATCCAGAGTAAGACCCATGTAAACGTGTTCTTGGCAAACAAAGCAAGTGGCAGGGATGATTGTGATTTCAAGATCAAGGGAAATTGGTCTAAGAGAGACTGTACCATTTATATGGGAAATTCTTCAACAATAATAGCCCAGGTAGTTTTCTCACCCTATAGATGGTTTCATATTACTTTTGGCTATATTCATAAATGATATTTGTATAAAAGTTGTTTCAAAAATAGTATGTTTTGAAAGAAGAGTATTTTTCTATGAATGTGTCACATGGTTATTTTGATTAAAATAAGGTCAATTGTGGTTTCAAACCACAAATTACTTAAAAAAATAAAACATAATACCACTTCTAATTATATGATGGTTTTGCTATCAAGCCGTGGTTTGAAACTATAGTTTGATCTTTTTTTTTTAATGCTTATAAATATACATATACTACTTTTTAACCCCCGTCTAACGGTGTTATTTTATATTTTTCGTTTCCAATGTTTATATATATTTTTGTTTTAATATTATTTATTGTAATAAAGTTAATAATATACTTAGTGTTTGATGATGAAAGAGTTTGGTGAGACACATGACCCGCTTATTTTTTAATATAAAATTGTTTCTTAATATAAAGAATATATTTTTCTTAAAAAAATTGGATATTAGTTTTTAGTAGATCTCTATTTTATAGGATTTTTATATCAGATATTGGTGTAATTAATTTTTAATATAATGAGGTGTTATAACCCGTTTAAGGTTATCTGGTGTAAGGCCCCGTACCCGGTAGCCCTACTTTAGCGTCGGATTTACTCATAAACACAGTTCATACAATCAGAGTTAATTAAAACTTTCGCGGAAACGACAACTTAAATAATTCATTACAAAACATTAAATCTTTTCTTTGATACCATAACACAAAACATTATATTTAAAACATCTTTTCTTCCATCTTCAGATGCCAGCCGTTCAATCCATGCCATGTGCCATCCTCATGCTAGTTCTTTGGTCTGATCACCTGCGTGCATACTAAAAGTCAGCTACGCTGAGTGAGTTCTAGTTAATCAAGCAACTTGTCATACAACCACTACATACAACATATACGTATCCGAAGATACGTAGTCCACTATCTAACCTGCTCACCTTACCACTTAGCCTCTTATTTACACCTACCACTTTGCCACTTTGCCACTTTAATAACGTATAACGTTACGCCACTTTGCCACTTTAATAACGTAGTCACGTATAGGCTTACCCTACCACGTACTATCGTCATGCCACTAACACTCTTACTAGACTCTTGCCACTTCTAACACACTCTACCTCTACTTGTCTACAACACGCTTCATATCATTTACATAATAAGCAAGTCACATCATAGCATTCATACACACTAAAAACCACTTGGCAATCACTATCCTTGGCGATACGTGCAATATCCGAAGATCGTTCACGCACCAACAAGCATTATATAATAGCTACCTCGTATAACATCTATAGCATACACTTACCACTTAAGGTAAGTGTATTCACACTTCACATCGAGTAAGCACACAGCCCCGAAAACATAACAAGGAAAATGGGGCTAGAAACTCACCTGAACTCGGTTAACAGTTACTCCTTCCTTAGCTGAGCGTGACTAACTGCATAATAATTACACATATCAATTAACTATTACTATCCATATCACGATTCTAATCTATTTACAACCCTCAATGAACGGGGGTTCGGGGGCAGCGCCCCTGACAGCGGGGTTCTAGGGGCGGCAGCCCCTAGCAGGGTCCAAGGGGCAGAGCCCCTGGCTGGGGTCGAGTTGCCAGGTCAGCTTGGAAAATTTTTATTTCTATTAACTGTCTTATCACGTTTTCCACTAGGATTTGAAATTATTATTTTTATTCACCATCTCATTCCCTATAACGAATTAAGTGTAATTCGTTATCAGATCACACTCTAATTCGCTATCCAGATCACATTCTGATTCGTTATCCATTCTTAGCTGATTCGTTAATCTAGTTCGTCATCTTCCATAACGAATTGGGCCTTAACGAATCAGTCCATAAGGAAACAGTCCCTCTAACGAATCGCCCATCTAATTCGTTATCTTCTCTAACGAACTGACTATAACGAATCAAGGTTAATTCATTACCTTTTCCCCTAACGAAACAAACACGAACCAGAGCTAATTCGTTACGTTCCCTCAGGCGAACTAGTTAGCGAATCACCTCTGGTTCATTAGTCTTCCATTAGCGAACTAGGGTTAGGTCAGTGAATGTCAGAACATTCCCTGACTTACCTCGTATTAACTTTTCCGGCGCCGTCGCCGGAAAGCCTCCGGAAAACCGCGGATTCGCTGGAAAAACGTATTCCAGCACCGTTTTCACCGTTTTTTTTCGTCCCGTTCGATCCAGATCTGAGCTAGGGTGACCCCTAAGCTCATCTTAGGTTCGGTTTATACCCGATTCCACCGGATCTCGTGACTTTAACGGTTTAACGGTGTCGGCTCCTCGTTTCGCAACTAGATCTAACGGTTTTGGACCTCTACAATATCATACTAACATTACCTCAGGTCGGAACTCGGTTCTCGTTCTTCTTCTTCTTGGTTTCGGCTTAGAGAGAGAGAGTAAGATGAGAGAGAGAGCTAAGTGTGTGTTTTGGTGGTGTATGGAGAATGATAATTGGTGATATAAGGTTTATGGGCTTAGGCTCATGGGCTTAGGCTCATGGTCCTTCCCTCTTTCCTTCATAACCAAAGTCCATAACCCATATCCATTACCCAACACTAGCCCGACCCATACCAACTCCTACTCTATTTATTTATTTCCCGATAACCCGAGTAAACTTTCCCTCTATTATTAAATAATATAATTAATATTATTTTGGAAATTTCTGGATGTTACATCTGGGATTGGTGAGACTTATACCCATGAATTTGGGTAAAATGCATGGTAAGTCTTAATTCACAAATAAAACAATATGGTGGCTTGAGAAAACGTAAGAATCAACCAGAGAGCTTTAAAATGTTTCGTTTATATATATATATTTAAGATTAGGATTCTTAAGTCTATAGTTTTTCTTTTCTTTTCCTTTTTTTCTTTCTTTTTCCTTTTTTTTGCGCGCAACATGTATTGTAATTTATTTACATCCTCATATATTGTTTTATATTAATTGTTTATGATATTTATATATTTTTTAGATTTTAATTTTATTCGTTGTAAGAAAGTTAATAGTATTCTTAGGATTTGATGATAAAAGGGTTTCATAAATAAATGAGATGTTATACCCGGTTTAAAAGCTATGTGGGTTTAGTAAGACCCATGACTCGTTTATCTTTTTTTTTACTATATAATTGTTTCTTAATTATAAATAATATCTTTTAAAAAATGAATATTAATTTTTAGTATATCTCTATTTTATAGGTTTTCTTATAAAATATTTGATAAGATTAATTTTAATATAATGAGATGTTATAACCCGTTTAAGGATTATCTGGGTTTGGTGAGACCCATACCCATGAATTTGGGTCTAATGCGTGAGAAACCTTTATTTGAGAATAAATCAATCTGATGGCTTGAGAGAATTTAGGGAGTTTCGTTTATATATATTTAAGATATGTTAACACATTTTTTTTGGTTATGTATTTCAAGTCAATCCATGATTTCAGCCGAGGTTTGGTGTTCTTTTTTTCTTCTCCAATATATTTACAATGTTCGAGCTTAGTTTTTTTTCTTCTTTGAGATGACATTTCACTATTTTCACTATTAGTCACTTGTATTTTTTTTTCCAAACTTTCTTAGTCACTTGCATTACATACTCATATTTTCCATACCATCCATTCATGAACCATATTTTTAATTTGAAAGATTCTTTTGAAATTTAATTAGTAGTTATTAATACATGCAATATAATTGAATACATATATTAAGTTTGATATTCTCATTAAACCATTCAAAAAAATTACCAACTTTGTATACACCAGTATTGTGATATTAGAAAATGAATTCACGAGTATATCATGGTCAAGTAATTCCGATTTGTTATTTTTGGGTGAAAATCATCAAGCCTAACATTTTTCCCATAATAACAACTTTAGTTTAGAACCCCTGACAATCCGGCGTAACGATCAGAGATTCTGAAAATGCATTAGACGTAAACCTATATAGAAGAACGTCATGCACCACATACGATAAAAAAAGTTTGAATGTTACTCAAAATGGTTATGGTTAGATGAGCTGGTTTCAATGCCATCGGAATGAGTTTAATATGAGTTCGTTTGATCCATAGTTTCCACGTTCCCTACTTTTTTGCGATACCAATGAACTCACCCATATATATAGGAAAAATGCCCGGAATAGCCATATTGACCACCTGATTTTCAATAATATCAATCACTTTCACAAAATCCTCAAAATAGTCATCCAAATTGTCACCGGCGACGCTTCTTCATTGTCCGTGAACGCTTTAAGACCATCAACCGATGAAACTCGTGGACCTATAAAATCTCACCATGTGTCAACGTATAATGTAGGTCCGACAGAACTCTTAACGGATCTAACGGAGGTTAAACAGTCGGACCTATGGTGCAGGAGGCTGCTTTCGTTGGGTCTGGCGGTTTAACCCTGTTGACGATTAGATGGAGCTTAAATTTTATTCTATGAACTTAAAATCAAAAACCTCATGAATTTAAAATCTAGGTAGCGTTTGAGCAGGAATGGAGGATGAAATGGAATGACTCATTGTGAGGGAATGAAGAAAAGTGTGTTTGGTTGATCAGAGGAATGGAATTACCCATTACATAGCCCATTACACTCCCTCTAAAACACCTCAATTTCATTTCATCCATACCCCATGTTTTTTTCCATTCCATTCCCCTCTTCACCCTACATCACCCTCCCACCACCACCACCACTGCCACTGCCACCAACCACCACTGTCGCTGTCCACTGCCACCACCACCATGGCTGTCCACTGTCCCCGCCACCAACCAGCCACCCACCACCGCCACCCATCCGCCGCCGCCATCAACCATCGCCTCCACCCCCGGCCCCTCACCACCACCACCTACCATCATCGCTCCCCACCATCACCTCCACCAGTACCGCCACCAACCACCCCTAACCCCACTACCACCACCACCCACCTCCAACCACTATTATCTCATGTCGCCCACCACCACCTGCCACCGGAAACCACCATTAACGCCCATCAATGCCACGACCACCACCTACCCCAACCACTACCGTTACTCAATACCATTTTAATTTTATTTTTTCTTTTTTTTTCCTACCTACCAAACAACGCAAATTAATTATTGATTTCATTCCCATGTGTTAAGTAAACATCTCATTGGAATGGTAATAACACATTTCATTATTTTGTCCATTCCATTACCACGTTCATTTCATTCCATCGTCCATTCCATTACTTCATACCAAACAGACCCCTAGGGTTCGTTACTTTCTTGCGAAAGATTCTCAACGACATATGTGATTCGTGGAAAACAAATTACTGTGGTTGTGTTCTTCTAAAAAAATAAGCGATTAAAACTACGAATTTGCTTTATTTTGTGAAGAAATAAGAAAAATGGAGATAGAGGTTGGTTATGGAGGTTTAAGGTTTGAGAGGTAGGAGGTGACAGTTCCTTCGGATCCATTAATAGTTTTGTCGTCTTCTTCTAGTTTCGTCCGATTCGTTAACAATTCGTCATCTTCTAATTTCGTCGGACCATTAACATAAAACATTGGCGGCTGGTGATGAACCATCGCTAGAGACGGTTTGGATGGCTATTTTGGGGGTTTCGTGAAAGTGAGGGCTACTTTTGGAAATGGGTTGTCAGCATCACTATTTTGGGGATTTTTCAATGTGTGTGTATGTATATAAATATTTGTATAAAAAAATCTTATGTGTCACTCTCTTGTTACTCCCCACCCCCTCTTAAGCTATCAAATTGCTTAGTTTGTGATTTGAGGTTCTCATGCATTTGACCTGAATTCGGGAGTATGGGTCCCACCAAACCTAGATAGTCCTTAAATGGGTTATAACATATCATATATTTGTGAAACTCTTTCATAATCAAACATTAATTCCGTGGGTCATGGGTCTCACCAAACCCGGATAGCCCTTAAATGGGTTGTAGCAATCGTCACCTTCATCATCCCCCTATTTTCATAAGATAGATATTTGTGTTCATGTTTGTTTGTTTTTTTTAATCTAAAAACTTACACCTCTCAATTAAAAGAACTAAAATGTTAAAAAATATAATTAACATAAAAAATTAATAAATACATATTAAATAAAAATAAAACTACGTTACAAAATAAAACAAATCATTACAAAATATAAAATAGCAAAATTATTAAAGACAAAACCTAAATAAACCCCCATAACATGAGGGAATCAAACTAGTATGTGTGTGTGTGTAGGGTTCAAATCAAATACAAATTAAATTAACGTGCTAATTATGAGAGTTAAGTAGAGTAATTATATATACAAGTAGAGTTTTTATGTAATTACATCATATAGAGAGAGAGAGAGAGAGAGAGAGAGAGAGAGAGAGAGAGAGAGAGAGAGAGAGCAAAGTAATAATAAGAAGTAGATTTTTCCTAAGAAGTGTAGAAAATGTATTTTCACCATTAGATCTAATAAAACACACCGCACAATAAACACACCACAACTAAAATAAAACACGCCGCACAATACACACACTTTCCATATCCACAATCTATTCAACATATCTAACGCACCAGATTACTTCTTACACTTCTTAGACACACTCCACTTCTTATTTTAACCCCAACCTATGTATCATAATGTCATATATTACAATTGTTATGTAAATATATATTAATAAAAACGTATATAAATAAAAAGCTCGTATAGCCTTTCGAGCGTACTCGAGCTTGAAAAGTGAAACACTGGGCAAACTTTGCAAATTAGATACAAGTTCATTTTTGGGCTCGAGTTTGTTTAATCTTAGCTTGATTTAAACTATTTTTTAGCAAGTCGATCTCAAGTAGCTCACAAATTACTTGACTTGTTAAACCACACGTTATACCTTAAAGCTCAAAATTAAGCCTTAATTTACACGTGTGATTCCCATCAAGTAGGGGTCTTAGTTTCGGACATTAAATTGAAGACCAATGTCCTACATTAGCTGAGATTTATCTTTTATGTTGGTTAGTAGAGTACTAAGGGTGGCTCCATGAGTTTCACGATGAGGGGTGCAACCCCCACAACTGATGTTAATTAGTAATCAGTATCACTTATTCTTTGCAGATACATAAAACTGACGACAACCAATCTAAGGACAAATTTATGGTGACAATTTATCCTAACGTGGACTATGCATTTGTGATTACACTTATTGCGATGGTTGATGTTATGGAAAACAATAATACTTCTGTACATGCTGGTAATGCGGCTGCTGAAGGAGTTTCTGGATCTGTGGTTGAACAATTAGGTGCACTTGTATCTTCCTAGGAATACTAGACACATGTCTACTATTTTATCCACATATCCTTCCTTTTATGTATGTTTTATTTGGTGGTTTCTCTTTGAGAGTTTGGCTCATGTTGTATGTTGAGTAATAAAACTAGCAGATAATATTTTCCGGTTCCATGATACCATGATTAAAAATAGAAATGTTAAGCATCAGAGGTCTTGGGTTCAAATCTTATATTACTTGTTTCTAAGGCTACATGCATATAACTCGAGTATTTCAATAATAAGTTATCATGGTTATAAAAAAAGTTAAAGATGCGATCTAAATAATTAACAAAAACCATAAAAAACAACCTTCAATTGTAGGGTTGTCTTATATTTTATTAACTAGAAAATTTGGTATGTGCTTCACGATGGATTTACATTACTTAAATTCATAAGTTCCTTAAGACAGAAGAAGAATGAAAAAACTGGCCACATGAACTAATGAGGTTGAAGTACTATTCACCCCAACTTCTAAACAACTTCTAAATTGTTAAATATAGAATATTACATTTTTTCTAGATCTAGTAAAATTTGTGGTAGATATAACGATGACAATAACCAAATAATCTTTGACCTCGAGGTTCTAAGGTATTGGGTAAAACATTTGTTTTTCAAATGATAAGCGTTGAAGTCATGTGGTTATCAAAAAAATGTAATTTAAAAAAGAGTTAAAGAATGTGTGAGTTATCTTTATAAATAATAATAATAATAATAATAATAATAATAATGTTTAGGGTGAAGTGTTTGCTAGATGTGTTGTGTTATTAAATATCTCTTCTGGGTATGATTACTTTCTTCATTGATTAACTCGGTCGGTAAAACTCAAGTGTTGGTCAATGCATTTTCACATGTTGTGAACTCAACCAACTCATGGTTCAACTCAAGTCCCGTCAATGCACCCATTGCGGTCGTTTTTGTAACAACTCGGATTTTTCGTTTATTTTATTATTAGCCGTTACCCGACCCATTTATATGATTGGGTAATTTTATCAATGAAACATAGCATTTATCAATGAAACATATTTTATTATTATTTTTTATTATATTTATTTTATTTATCAAAATAACTTTGGATTATATGCAAAATACACCATAAACCTTAGTTTAACCCCATTATGTTTCCATCCAAGTAGTTTAGGGACCAATATGCAAAATTTGATATATAATTATATTATTATATCTTACCCAGCAACCCAAACCCATATCCAGTATCCAGACCCATTTGTTAACTTGTGCCTTAATCTTTGTTGTAAACATGGAATTGATCATATCAAATCATTCACCTTGCCTAATCGACCTTCACCAACATTGTAATTAGAGAATAATATAAAAAACGATTGTGTTTGCATTATTAAACTAACCGTCTATATCATATTTGGTATTATACCTATATAGTTGTTAATAATACAGTTAAACGTGTATACACCCTCCTATAAACATCATGATTCAAACCCCCATGGTTAATTTCATTACCGCAGCCTGCTTGTACTGATTCAAGAAACTACCGTCACTAATACGCTCATTTAACCAGTCAATTCGTGTTTATTGTAAGTGATTAATACATGTTTTTGATTCATCGTTATGCCAATATCATTAACCATATGGTTAATCGGCCAAACGATTAACAATTTGGCAGATTGAATTTCTGGGGTTCATAGTTTGAATTAGTTTGTGATCTATCTTGTGACATTCGTCTTTTTCGATTTAATCATATTTGTATTTGTATGGAAAACCCGACCCGTTTTATCATTCGGATTCTTTTTTATTAATAAAAACAGTGGTTTATATGTTACAAATGCGTTTCACACTTGTTGAACAGTGAAACGTCCTTTTCGGTACCTTAAAACACCCTTTTACGGCTAAAACGACTCAAAACGAACTTCAGGGACCTAAATCGACAAATAATCAAAGCTAGAGACCAAACCCCACCCCTACAGGGCGCCGTGCCGCGCGGCCCTCAAGAGGCAGGGTGGTCACATAGCGCCTAGACTAGTCTGCAGATCACCAGCTTGTTTTTTGTTTGTTTTGTGCATTGTTTGACCATTTTTTAACCAATCAAATGCATGTATACCTCTTATGAGTAACTATACTATTTCCACTATCAAAACAAGTCCCATACACCCATTTGGTTTGTTCATTCTTCTCCAAACTCACTCAATCTAAGATCTTAGTATCCATTCTCCAAACTCTTGATTGTTTGACTTCTCGAGGTCAAACTCATGCTAATATTTGTTTATAACTAATTCTTGTTAATCAAAGCTTGCATTATATCTTGTTTAAAACATAATTCCCTTGTTTCCGTGGTTTTCCCTTCTCCAGCCATGTCGGTTTAGGTGCATTGCTAGGCAAGGCTACATGGAGGATTATTGCAATCCTTGTTAAACACTTTAATTTATGCTTTAATTTTGTTTAAGCTTGTTAATATTGTTTAGTTCTTAATTATTTTAATTTTCAAATTATTTTAATAGTTCAATGGTATTTGGGTATGTGGTTACCATCTTCGGTTTCATTCCGAGTCAAGAACCGAACCAAAACCGAACTTTTGTTTAAATACTCTATTATTAGCATATTGTATGTAAGACTTGAGGTTTATTATTTCTAAGTTATTTTGATAAGTTTCATGGTATTGGGTATGTGGAAACCATCCTCGGTCTTATTCCGAGTCAAGGACCGAACCAAGACCGAACTCTCGTTTAAATGCTTTGTATATTTAAAAAGATTTAATAATGTGTTACATGTAAGATTTGTGTATTATAATTTCTAAAGTTACTTAATAAGTTCCATGGTATTGGGTATGTGGCAACCATCCTTGGTTTCATTCGGAGCTAAGGACCAAACCAAGACTAAACTCTCGTTTAACTCTTTATTTAATTGTTTTAAAAACAAGTTGTATGTAAGTTTTAAGTGTTTAAGTTCTTTCATTTATATTTTTGTATTTGTTAGTATAATATGGATTGTTGGACACAAGCTTGGTCACATACCAAGTCTTGAACCAACCAAACCAAACAAACCGAACTAAACTGAGTTCATTGCTTAAAACACACTAGTTGTGTTTCAGGCCACCGAATCTCACATTTTCTTTTTAAGATCTTTTACAAACTAATTATAAATGTTTCTTAAAGAACTTGGTATGTAGGATCCAACTTGATCTTATAACAAGCTTGGACCGATAAAACCGAACACTCACTTAACATCAATGTTTGGAGTTTTTCCTTAATAGAACTTCTAACACTAGTTAAGTTTCTATTTTAAAAAATTTATCTCATGATATTTATCACTTTGGAATGTCATGTTCGGACTTGAAAATTTATCAATACCCAAACCGACTAACCGAACACTTGTTAAAATCCCGTATTGGTATATCTAACAAGGGGTCTTGCACTATTGCATTAAACCAATCCCCACATATTTACTTAACAAAGGTTAGGTAAAACTAATGAATAGAATACCGAGACCCGATTTCGAGCAAACTTACTTTTCAAAAACCGTTACTCTAATTTCCTATGTATTTACACTTTAATTATTTATTTTGCTTGTCATGCTATTTTACTTTAAAGCTTTTAAGACCATCTACTAACTCAATACCCTCTCAATCTAGGTCTTGCTCGTTGAACTTACCTTTCCGTTTTACCACAAACTAATCCTTCAAGTTACCTATTCTATGTGAGTAATCAATCAAACTCCCCCTTTTTACGCTTTTATACTTTTGGGGGTGGCATGAGTACCATATTTAAAACTTACTTGTTTTATGACCTCATTATTAAATCCACAATTCAACATTATGTGTTTGTACGAATATTTGCTCGATCTTTTTTTATGCCTTAAATTGATTATGTGCACGAGTGCTTATTTTTATATTGTTGTTGAGCCTTAATAAGTATGATCATACGCACCCCTAACTACTTTAGCTTTGTGCTAGTAGAATAGGGCCTCATTCTCCGAGTATTTTGGTTGTTACCAAATAGACAGGAGCCACATTTATTTACTTTACATTTACAATGGTTGTTGCATTATTCAATTTACACACGTGAATTGTGATTTTTGCCTCGTTATATACATACGTCAAAACTAGTGTATTGCTCACCAACATTCGTGTTGATCAAATCTATTTTTACGCATGTTACAGGTTTACTCTTAGGTTGCTCGTGAAGATTGAAGACTCATCACTTAGATCATACCTTTAGGATACTTTAATGAATTTATGATTATATGAAATTGTTTGTATTTTATCTTGGACAAGTTGTATTTGTGATTAATGAATGGAATAAACAAGTTGAGTAAATATTGTCACTTCAATAGTGTCATAGTGTTCTTGAGCAATCCGTTGCACCCCGGCATGTTCCGCCGCCTTTGGTCGGGATGTGACAGATTGTTATCAGAGCCATGACTATAGGATGGCAGTTAGACATAACGGCTTATTATAGTTTTTTCTTTAGGGTCCCTATACGTGTTGCTTATACGTGATTGCCCTACTTGATTGTTCATTGCACTTAATTGTTTACTTATTTACTTCATTTATTATCATATATACACATACTCAAACACTCAAAATATTCTAACGTATCCTTACCTTACTTTCATATATATTCACATACACACACACATATTATACTAAGGTATTCTTACCTTACCACAAAAAAGTTAGTTTTTATGATGTTTTTATGGATCACAAACTTATTTTGGATACCGTTTTTTAAAATCCCTTAAAGGTTGAATTTATGATAGGTTTGTAGCCACCATGGGGGGGGGGGGCGAAACACTATGAAACGATCATTTGACAAAAAGTTTTCAAGAATCGAAGGTGATTTACTTGCCTGGGATGATTGAATTGTAGTGTTCTTCCTCTAGGCCAATAAACCGTGTTATATATGTCAACAACTTAAAGTTTTCGAATGCAAGCATTCTAGTTGCCTACTTATATTTTTGTTAGAAGCATAAGAGTCACGGTGATACGTGGACTAATGTTTTCAACACCTCAAATTGCCTTATTGTTTACTGGTTATTGTTATTATTACGATATTTGGGACAAAATGTGTAAAACACTGTGATACGTACACATGTTCGACTCCCCATTTTATTGCAATTATGTTTTAGATTTATTGATTTGAACAAGATTCATGGTGGTACATGACCATTCTCATCGCTAAATTTTAATTTTTTTTATATAAATGTTTTTGAAGGACTTATTTATTCAAGTATTTATTTAGTCATTTCCTTTATATTGATTTCTCATTACGAATTCCTTATTTATATAGAATTATTTTTTTTCGTTATGATTAATTCTCTTATAATTTGACTTCACATGGTGAATTTATTACACAACTTTCTCCATCTTGATTTCTCACAACAATTTTCATTACATAATTTCGTCTATTTGGATTTTTTTCAATTTTATTTTGAATAATTTAAATTCTCGTGACAACTTCCATTATATAATTGTTGCTCACTATGATTTCTCACATCAAAAAATTTTCAACATACAATTTCAATCGTTTTAAATTTTCTCATGACAAATTTTACTTAGATTTCTCAAGTAATTATCATTGTATAATTTTTAATTCTTTGATTTTCTCATACAACATTTTCATAAAAAATCTAGTTTGATGACAATCTTATTAATCTTGATTTCCTCATTTCACAAAATTGTTAATTTTAAATTCGCATAATCATTTTTACTATACAAATATTATATAACCCTTATGGTGAAATTCTTGTTATGTAATTTTGTTCTCATAACGATTTTCATTATATATCTTGATACCTCATAACAAATTGTAATATACAACATATTTATTTTGAATCCTCATAGTGATTTTTATTCCCATAAAGATTTTTGTTGATTTCTCATAACAAATTTTGTTTTATTCACTATGGTAATATTCAATATACAAATTTTGTTCATTCCTTTCTAGTTTTAATTTTTTTAATGATAAATTTCTCCCACTTAATTTTATCCAATTCATGGACTATTTACATTAAAAGGATTCGTTTAATTCAAAAATTTTCTCTTACAAAAATATTTAACACAAGGCAAGCACATCCCGACCTTTTCATGGCGATACTTATTTTAGTAGGAATTGTTGAAGCAAGGAAATTGTGGAGGTTCACTAACTTGTTTCTCAATCTTCCTATAAAACCCTAAGTTTTAAAAAAATTTTATCGATACCTTATATATATATATATATTCCCTTGTATATAACATTTATATTGAAACATTTACGTTGTTATTGAAACACAAATAATCAATGGTGATACACAAAGAGTTTTCGGTTTCGCAAAAAAAAAAAAAATTAATTTGTATTTTGGTCCACAAAATTTCATGAATGTTTTAACCTTTTCAATGTAACTTTAGTGGTTATGCTACTTTCGATTTCAAACGTAATGTTGGTCAAGTTCCTTTAAAAATACAACCGCAAGTCACCGAACACCCTCACTCAAACTATCACTACAATTAACATGTCGTTACCACTATTATCATCGCTACAACTCCCTCCTTCCACTACAATATCTTCACACGCTATTGATTTTGCCCCAACCTAAAAGAGAAACGAAACCTAACTAACCTAAGTTATGCCATCACCAACTCAAACTCCATGCAAAACCAAGATGTACAAAAATCAACCCAACAAGGAGCCCCGATACCGACAATTTTACCCTAAATAATACCTACCCATTTCACTATCCTACTACTACGAAACGTCGACAAGAATCACATTAACCCATTCCTTGGACCCACACCAACCAAAGTTTGCCCTAATTCAAACCTTTGACCCATACTATGTCAAACCACAAACCATGTTGTCATACCATTTCTACCCAACCTTCAAGTTTAAATACCACAATAGCCATTTGAACCATCTTCACAAAATGCATATACAAACCTTATCTAAGCCCAAGATAGTCAAACTCAATTTACCCAACCCATCAAGCTCAAACAAACCTCACCATTTACCAAACTCAAGTAAACCCCATTACACAAGACATTCGAGAACCCACTCTTTCCTCAAAAGGCACCCGAACCATTCACCCTTAAAGCCTAAGCCTCTACATACACACGCAAGCGTCATTTTCATTACAATTTTTTTTAAGTAATGTGTTTATAACGGCTCCTTGTACTCAAAGCTTCTTCTTTTTTATATAAACCGTTATTTTTTAAATATGATTTGTGCTTGATCACAATACTCTTTTCATTTATAAATCCTTCTCATTTAAAAAGTGATATTGTCATAACAACTAGACACACTTGAAGTTTAATAGCATGTCTTACTTTCACGATTTTTCTGTAATTATTTACGTGCTTCGCCATATTGCATTACCGCAATGCTTATTACACTTACGATTCATTTTGTTTCTTAAAGTAATAATACCATAATGACTTATACACACAAAGTTTCAACTCGAATGTTGTTTCAAGATTTACTCGATAACAGTTTACAAATTTTCACTATTTCACGTTACCTCAAAGTTCATTGTTCTTTTTAAAAATTATATTTTTTGGGATGTTTTCACAACAACCTTATATGCTTGATATTTCGGTATGAATTTTGTTTACCCTGGATCATTCAATAACAAGTTATGCGTTTCATTACCTCACATTTTCATATGTCTTATTTCTCTTACGTTTTATTTTAAATAGAAGCGATATTATCATCACGGTTTTATATACTCAAGAAATTCTGTTTAAGGATTTAACCATCGAGATACTTGATTACGATTTATGAATTTCTCTAATTATGCGTTGTCACAATGCTCAGTTATTATATTTCGTTTGTGGCATGGATATAACCACTTTACACGAACTTTTGTTTTAAATTTTATTTTTCGATGATTTACGATATGCGATTTATATAATTCACCATTACCCCAAGTCTCATTTCTTATGATGTTCTTCACATTTTAACAAGATATTTCTATAACAACTTTATGTACTCGAGATTTCATTTTTGTGTTTTGATTATTCATGAACGGATCCAGATTATTCGATAACAATTTGTGTGTTTATTATGCACTATTTCAAATTTCAGTTACACTACAATTTCGTTTTATTTGAAACGATAATTCTATCATGCTTATATTTTTCATTTTAAACGATATTTTATGCATTTCGTGGCATGATTTTATTTACGCAGTGAACGGCCTACGCATGGTTTTCCTCAAACTTTGGCACTATTGGAAACTGTTTCTATAATCATGATTATATGAAATGTTTCACAATAGAAGCCATATGCGCATTTTATCACATTTCTTCAATGTTTTGTTTAGTTAAACACTTGATATTTCATTTTTGATATATAGTTACTCTATGATGTGTGTCTAATGATGCTCTTTCTAAGTAACTCACAACTAAGCTTTAAATTTATAAAACAAGACTCCTAAAGAAACCACACAAAACCGGCAAGTGTACCGATCACTAATAGTATAGAACTAAGGAAGTCCAAGTATCGAACACAAGGACACGTGAAAACGTTTTTAATGCTTAACCCTAACCAGGACTCACCTAAGAATATTTAAATGATTTTTAATAATTAACTACTTGACCTAACTTACTTTAACTAAATTAATTAACTTAACTTAACTTAACTAAACACTTGATAAAACCTAGAGACTTAACTACAATAGGAGAAAACGTCAACCTAGGTTAGAATCCTATTGGAGGTATAATAAGCTAATGGATTGAAGAATCTCACGACACCGGTATCTAAGGATGACACAACTAAGGTTCACTCAAGAAAGCTAGATCACCTCTCGGTCTCACTATCAAACCCTAACTTACACTCGGTTGATTGTAAGAACAAACCGGGGAATGAATTGCTAAAGTGTTCTAATGTCGACTCTCCTCTCGCTCACCGACACACTACCCTAATGGAGACGAATACTACGCAACCAAGGATAGAGGAACCATTTAGTTTAACTTAAACTAGGTCAACTAATCGCTCACAAACCCAAACCCGATAAGAACCGAACCCGCTCTCGCGTGATCCTAATCCTAACAAGTAAAAGCTATGAGACGACCTTACTTCCTATCACCTCTCGGTCTCTAAGAAGGTGCCTACCCGCTGAATTTAACTAATTAACATACCCAACTACACCCTACGGTTGATCACCCCGCAAACAATCTCTAAACACAAAGTAAAGAGTTCAAACAAGCTAAAATCAATAAAAACCGATTCAATCAATCAAAGCAATAGGTATATGAGTATAAATTATCAAATCACACCCACTAAACACAACCTAATTCAATATTAAACCAAACTTTCATCAACTATTCAAGTCATGATGATTAACAATCCATATTACTTACTAAAACCTAACAATATTCATCTAACCTAGGTAGAACTAACTAGTTTAGCCTAACATATTATTTGGACAGCATCAATTACTTTATTTAAACATCATATAACTCAATCAAAAAATAATTAAACTCATTCAATGATCAAGATCAATCAAGCACAAGTCAATCTTCAATTCAATTGCAAAACTATTCATGTAAAATATCAAAATCAACAAGTTATGTATCTTGAACAAAAACACAAAGTTTATGAGAGTAATACTTAAGATTAGGGCTGAGTTTATGGATGAATATCGACCCTAGCTGCTATACCAAGTCTTCCTTAGCCTTCTTCTTCCTTTCCTAGCCGCCACAAAGCTCACAAAAAACTTTTTCTTCCTCCCTTTGCTGCTGCCAGGTTCGATCGGTCCACTCTAGGGTTGTTAGGTTTTTTTTATTTTTTAAATATCGTAATATATTATGCATAAAAGGCTTGGATCTTGTGGGATTGGGTCGGGCCTTGACTTGTAGTATTAAATCTTGATCAAAAAGGCCCCTAGAGTCTTCAAACTTTACTCTTTTCTCCATTAAAACTCATAACCTACAATTAATATTCAATCTTTGTAAAATCATGCTAAAACCATCAATAATTCTTATTTATTAAACTATTAAGCACGTAAAACATGATAAAAAGATACGGAAAGTAAGTTTGTTTTACGACACATCACGCTACCCCATAAAACCCACCCCATCCTTATGATAATTAATCGTATTTCACGCAATCTTATCCTCAAATGCTTATAACCTCAAGTTTGTTTCACTCATGAAACTTATCGTACGATGTTATTGTTATTGGTATCGTTGTTTATCCCAATCTCATGTATTCACTTATCGGATTCCTCGTTTTCACTTATCGGATTTCTCGTTTTCACTTATTGGATTTCTCATTTTCACTTATCGGATTTCTCGTTTATACCTATTGGATTTCTCATTTTCACTTATCGGAGTTCTCATTATCATGTTTCACTTACCAATTTTATAATAATTTAGTGTCTCGACTTACAACCATTGATGTTTTTTTTATTTTGATGACTTTCGAATCCAAATCTCGTTTCATATTGTTTACCCTATAACTTTAGCTATTCAACCATATATACTTATTTAACCAAATTGTTATTTTAACCCCGGGTCATTTCATGTCTTATTAAATTTTTAGTTGTTTCAATTATTTACTTCATTTTTTTCCTACTTCCTACTTATTTAAAAGTCAACCTAAAAAATTTTCAACCGCTAGTATTGGTTAGTCAATATTGGTAAAAATTCAACATATTTTATTTACGTTTCTAATATTTAAATATTTCCAAATAAATATGTCTTTAAACCACACAATAGACGATATAAATAATTATGGGTGCACACTTAATTATCGAAATCCTCGTATGGAAGCCATAGTAAGTACGGTTGTGTGCGATAACTCGGACTCGAGAAAGATAGCAGAAAAACGATATAAATGCAAGATGATAAAGGCATGGTGGATACGCCGCTGGTACATCCTATATATAAGTGTCTTTATTATGTTTCACGTTTGTGGTGTTTTTCGAGTCATACAAGTATTTGATGTTATTTTTCTTACTTAAAAATTTTTCTTTACTAAAAACGACATCCGTTAGTAATTTTCAATTTTTTTCTTAAGTTTATTTTAATTTCGGGACAAAGTTTCCTAAAGTAGGGAATACTGTGACATTCGTCTTTTTTGATTTAATCGTATTTGTATTTGTGTGGAAAACCTGACCCGTTTTATCGTTAGGATTCTTGTTATTAATATATAAATAGTGGTTTATATTCTACAAATGTGTTTCACACTTGTTGAACCGCGAAACGTCCTTTTCGGTACCTTAAAACACCCTTTTATGGCTAAAAACGACTCTAAACAAACTTCAGGGACCTAAATCGACAAACAGTCAAAGATGGAGACCAAACCCCACCCCTAGGGAGCGCCACGCCGCGCGTACACAAGGGGAAGGGTGGTCGCACAACTCTTAGACCAGTCTGCAGATCACCAGCTCGTTTTTTGTTTATTTTGTCCATTGTTTGACCATTTTTTAACTAATCAAATGCATATATACCTCTTATGAGTAACTATACGTTTTCCACTATAAAAACAAGTCCCAGGTCATGAGTTTGCGTGTATACCTCTTATGTGTAACTATACAGGTCACGAGTTTGCGGGTTAATTCTACGTATATGTGACGACATTAATTAGGTCAAGAACAACGATCACGAGGTCACGATAATCTAATTAGTTAGGGGGGGGGGGGGTTTGACGGTGATGGTTCAAAGATCGTATGTTTAGGTTTAATTGAGTTATGATGATGATTAAATGATAAATCATAAACGGGTGTTAGCTGGCTTTTCGTATAAGCAACACATATAATAAACGGTCCTAATTTCCTAATTCACTTGTGTCGGTATGCCGTAAAAGGTAAGGTGAATCATAACCATGATTCAATTCAAAGTTAAACGCTATAATTGAGGTCCAAGAAACATAAACGGGTCACAGTTTAAGAAATGGATCGGGTAAACGGGTAAGGGTTAATGGGTTAATGGATATTATTATATATAAATATATCAGATTTGCAGATAAGTCCTTGAAAATGAAGAGGGAATCAAATTGAGTTTAAAGTTTAGTTTAGGGTTAGATTTAAATATAAATCAAAGTTATTTCATATATTAAATAAATTATAATAACAAATAATATTAATATGATATTAACTTGAATCATACGATGTTTTTATTGATAAAATTTCACGAATATAAAAACGGGTAAGGTAATATAAATTTGGAAAGCCCGAGTTGTTACATAAAATTCCATGTAACGCTCATGGGCCGTCCAACTCACTTATTTGATTTCTCTTTATTTAGTTGATTCAGTTAAAATGCCATGTGACGCTCATGGGTCATCCAACTCGGTTACTTTTATTCGTTATTTCGTTGGGCCTTTCAAACTTCCATGGAAAGCTCATGGGAAGCAAACACACAAATATGTTTCATTAGTTTATTGTAAAGTTAACTTAATCAAATAAATTTTAACTTTTAAACTAACCTCATCTCCTCATCTAGTTATCTCACATTGATTGCATTAACTACGTCATCTCATAAATACGTACACAATTTACCATTTATCTTACAAACATTTACCTTTATTTCTCCTAGAATGCCTTCACTAAGAAACCACTATCGTCACCAATGTTCATATGGTTCTCATGACCGTCGTCTAGTTGCTAGGATCACCTAAGAGTTTTCTGCAGTTATGCCCACTATCATAACCCAGATCTAGAGCCTCAACTAGAATGGTTCTGCTACATCTGCTGCTCCGAACAACTTTGCCTTCAGAAAATTCTTCATTACCAAACCTACCTCGTTTCGTGGTGAGGAAAATGCAACCAAACTCCTACAATGGTTCGAGAAAATGGAGAACGTGTTCATCCATTGTGAATGTTCAGACGCCAAACGGACTAAGTTCACCTTGAGCGTTTTCGAGGATCGAGCTATAACATGGTGGAATGCTTATAAAGCTGACCAAGGAACTGAGTTGGTTGTGGCCATGCCTTGGCACGATCTTAAAGAGGCCATGAAGAAAGAGTTTTTCCCCGAACATGAACAACAAAGGCTTGAGGCTGAATTTTGGGAGCTCAAGCAAATAGGTGGGGATAACTCTACCTATTCCAACCAGTTTTGTGAACTTAGCTGAATTGTACCCCATCTTGTAACCCCTGAGAAACGTGGCATTCGGAAATATATTCGCGATTTACCAACTGTTTTCCGTGATGCGGTGGTGAGTCGTGATCCTTTAACCATTGGTGAGGCTATGGACCTAGTTGTTTCCCTCACCGATGATCATGTTAGGGATGGAATCTTATCTCGAAAGGATTCCAAGCCTACCCTTGACAAGACCAAAACCGATTCAACCGCTGATGCCAAAGCTGAACCCAAACCTGCTTCCAATAACAACAATCACCGCTACAACAACAACAAGCAAAAAAACGATCACCAAAACTATGTCGTTAACCAACCTCCACTGAACCAATACCAAAATGCCCCGAACAAAAGAGCCTACATTGGATCTCACCCGTTATGCTCATCTGTAACCGTCATCACCCTGCTCAATCCCCATGCCGAGTATGCACCCAATGCAATCATTATGGCCACCTTGCTAACTCTTGCCGTTCCCCACCTAATGCACAAGTCGTCCCACAACAGCATGCGTCGTCTGCTCCCAGACCCGCTAATACACCATATACCCCACCCGATACCCCTACCACCCATGCTTGTTACCATTGTGGAGACCCTAATCATCTCCATAATATGTGCCCACAGCTTATCCATGCTCATCAAGCTCAAGCTATGACTATACCCTACTACATTACCCACACCCATCAAGTCCAAACCTATCAACCCCATGTTCTTCAAGCTCCTCTCGTCAATCAAGATCATTCCTACTTAACCCAAGCTTATTACATTCCGCGCCCGCAGGCTCAAATTTACCAATCATACTCTAATCAAAATCCCAATCGTGCAACCCCCTTCAAGCTCAATCTATTCAAGATATTCCGAGTCAATCTACCTCGATTTCTCAAACTCTTATGAATTCAACTCATCAAGGTGCTTCAAGTCGAACCAATTAAGCTACTCAATGACTCTGGAAACTTCTGCTGATTTTCTTATTCTATCTTAATTTATTTTATATTTTCCCAATTATGGATTGTAACGACTCTTTATGGCATTGAATTATTTCAATTTGATATATTTATCCTTTGCATATCTTATCTCATGAATAAAGTTTATTCTATTTAAGTAAATCATTTATTATATCATACTCATATCTTATTTTCTTATTCTCATTCATCACAAACCTGTTTTATGATCTCAAATTTTAGTGAGTTATTTCCTTAGATTTTCAAGATTTATACTTTTACGTCAAAAGGTGTTTTAGAAATTTCATTGTTTCATTTAAGTCCACTTCAATTTTTGAAATGTCTTATACATTGATGAGTTTCTAGTTTTATAGTTAAAACTTTTTGAAACTTTTGTTCCCTCACGAAATTATGTTTTCAAATGTTTTGTAAACCACACGATGGGACGAATTATGTGGACCATTCGACGATCTAAATAATTATGGGTCGACACGTAATTATCCAAGTCCTCGCATGGAAATCCTAATACATACAATTGTGTGTTATAATATAGAATTGAAAGTAGTTGGGATAACGATACAAGTGTAAAGATGATAAGGACATGGTGGATGCGCCGCTGGTACATCCTATATATAAGTTCCCTTATCGGACTTTCATTTAGAGTGTAGTTTCGACTATTCAAAGTTCCATGTTATGATGATTTTTAAATTATATTTAAAATTTTCCTTTTCTCAAAGTTTAACGGTTTTGTTTTGGTATTCTTTACTTTCGGGACGAAATTCCCAAAAGTTGGGGATACTGTAACAACTCGGATTTTTCGTTTATTATAGTGATAGTCGTTACCCGACCTGTGTCTATGATCGGGTAATTTTATCAATGAACATCGCATTTATCAAGTTATTAATAGTTTATTATTATTATTATTATTATTATTATTATTATTGTTTATTATATTAATTTAAGTTATCAAAATAACTTTAGATTATATGCAAAATACACCCTAAACCTTAGTTTAACCACTATTATGATATGGTTTAAAATATACATGTTATTATATAAATATTTCCTATAGTTTTAAGTATTTTTAGCCAGTTTTTTATTGAATATATTTTTATTTGGCTCATAATTGGATTTTAAAGATTAAATTTTTAAATGAGCTAAATTAAAGTATTTATGCTAAACTTGAGACCACATTGGCATCAAAATAATAATTGGTGGAATAAATGGCCACATATTTTGTGGAGTTTCATGTTCACATGCCTATTAAAATATAAAATTCCACGTTAACTATGCTTCAGTTACTTATGAGTCTTATTTTTTTACAAAGTGCAGAAGAGCTCGTTGAAATATGTCAAATGGGCTGATGGTTGGTGGGCCCACAAGAAAATAAAAAGAGAAAATGGATTCCAAGGCTAAGCAAATAAACAAAAAGAGAAAGAAATTGGGCCTATGAAATTAAAGTTGTTGATGGAGTTTGGAGCGGGGCTCAAGTTTTGTTAATTATAGAGAGTTATTAAAAAGAAACCCTATAAATATATATATACATGATGTGTTGGTGGGCGGCGGATTTTCTACATTATTAATATTTTTTTGGAGGCGACTACTGCTTTTGGTTTTGTAAGGTGTAAAGTAAGAACACCAACATACTCTTTTTAATTGGTTGGTGTTATTTTTGTTTTGTGGAGCTCGTGAAATAGTCAGACGTAAAACAAATTGGTAGCCACAAACATTATTATTGTTTCTTGGGTTTTGTTTGCTTTCGAGAGAAAACAGAAGACAGGGAACAAAGTCAAAAGTGAAGAAGAAGAATTCAAGGAAGAAAGAATTAACAAAGGTAATTCTTTTTGTGTATTGTTCTTTTTATGAAAAAATTATTCATATATTATTTTGATTCATACTTTATTACGAGTAACTAAACTTTTATACTGCCTAGGTTTTGGTTGAGTACTAATTTATATTAATGGTTTGACGAACTATTTATTTGACGTTGGTTGATTTAATATTATGGTAAAGGTTTTTAATTGATTTGGTCATAATATGGTTGAGTAATTGGATCTAGTTTATTACTTTAATATTTATTCCACTTGTGTTTAATAATTTTTTGGAGATTGTTAGGCGCTTGATTAGGTTGTCTACTTTGTGTTTTCAACTTGTTTGCGGTTTATGGTCGAAAAAATCATAGGAATAAGTATTGAAAGTGGTTTAGATTTTATTGTTCTTTCACTAGAGAGGCCGGGAGGTAATTTAGTGTTGTGTCATCTTTGTCTTTTGTGGGTTTGGGTACTAATTGCACGGGAGTGAGTTTTCCTAGGTCCCTTAGATTATTGTGATACAAGTTTTGTTCAAGTTAATTAAAAGTACCCTCTTTATATTAATATATATTGTATCCGAAGAGACCGGGAGGTGATTTGGGTTTCGGGGGTACCATAATATTATTAGGTAAGGTGAGACTGGGAGGTGATCCAACCTTTAACAATTAAGCTTCACATGTCATTAGAGTTCTAGGGTGTCGTTGGTGAGGTCGGGAGACGATCTAGCGCATTTTTAGTGGTCTCTAGTGTCATATTTTTAAGATATTGTTTTTCAACCAAGTCAAGTTCGTTAGCTATTAATTTAATTAGTAGGATTCCATTACCTAGGTAGTAGTTTCTCACATATTAGTAAAACCCAATTTTTATAAGTTTTATTTTTAGTTTAAATTTTAATTAGTTAAGTTTTATTAATATAAAAAATTTCTAAAAAAAATAAAAGGAAAGTCTAGGTTAGTAATCTTTTAGGTTTAATAATTAGATTTTACCCATAGTGTCAAAGGTTCGATATCCGTTCTTACTTGCTAACTACATTGCGACCGGTACACTTGCCGATTGTGTGTTTTTAAGTGAATTCGGTAAAACTTGGTACTTAATATTATATACGTTTTTCACACATCAAGTTTTTGGCGCCGTTGCCGGGGACACTGGTAAATTATTTGTTTAAACTGAGTTGATTATCTGATCTGTTTATTTTTTTATTTGTTTTTTTTATTTAGTTGTTATTTTTCCTTTAGGTGCCTCTACTTGCTATTTGTGCCTTTAGGTTTAGCTTTTCTTTTAAAAAATTTTAAAAAAATAAAAAATAAAAAAATAATAAAATAATTTTTATTTCAGTTTATGCATAATACCCGTTCTCAAGGCCTGCCTTTATTCACTGCATCCAAAGAGCCTGAGAGAGAGTTTCAGGAGCGACTTAAGGAGACTACAGATAGCGAGAGCAATTTACCCGACATCCAGGTTAGCGTCTCAACTCCTAGAATAGATATGGGCGACGCCGTTCCACCACCGAGACAAACCGTTCATGTTAGAGCCAGCGATGGCATCATGGGAGCCCGATCTGCAATTGTCCGACCTGCTGCGACTAATAACCAAAACTGGCAAATTTCATCTCACGTCATGAATTCTATCACTAATTCTGCTCAGTTCCATGGCTTGGATGACGAAGATGCTCCGGGACACCTGTCCCGATTCGTGCGGATATGCAAAACTTTTAATATTAATAATATCTCGTTCGACGTCATTCATCTTAAGTTATTCCCGTTCTCACTTTCTGGTCGTGCTGCTACATGGTTTGACTCTCTTCCGAACGTCTCAATCGCCACATGGGCCGACTTGCAATCCAAGTTTCTTATGAAGTATTTTCCTCCATCGAAGGCCGGGCGTATACGCGAACAAATCCGTTCTTTTCATATGGACCCCGATGAGTCCTATTACTCCGCGTGGGAGCGTTTCCAAACTCTTATAAGCCGTTGTCCTCAGCATGGCCTAAACGATTGGGCTATGGTTGAAACATTCTATAACGGTCTTACTCCCGAAACCCAACAGCGGTTCAATACCGCCGTCGGAGGAAACATGCAAGATAAACTCACCATAGAAGAGGCTGAAGAAATGTTCGAGAGCATTGCATTAGGGGATCAGCATACACCGAGTAGAAGGTCCGTCTCGGCTGCCAAGGCCGCAGCCATCTCAGCATCACGTGGAGTGCATCATGTTGATCAGAATACGAGTGTGTCGGCAGATGTGGAGGCACTGAAGAGGGAAGTTAAAGAGCTTAAGTTGCAAGCTCGTAGGTGCGAGATATGTCGTGGAAATCACGAGACAGCCGATTATCCCGTTGATTCTCAGGAGGAGGTAGATTTTCTTGCTAATCAAAACCGTACCTTCAATTCAGGGTGGCGAAACAATAATTCTAACTCTAATTGGCGGGCAGGTAACTCCGGTTATCAGCAACGTCAGAATATGTTTCAAGAACCTGCCCCGAACCTGCTCCTGTACCAAATAGTACTTCCAAGATCGAGGAGATGTTGGCTAATCAATCTCAATTGTTAAATCAGCTCTTACAAAATGATGCCAACACCAAATCCACTCTTATGCAGCATGAGACGTTCATGAAGGGACAACAGGTCGCATTTCAGAATCTCGAGGCCAAGTTTGGTGAGTTGTCCGCAAAGATTGATCAAAGACCCTTGGGGAGTCTTCCAAGTAACACTGTCCCTAATCCCGGTCCCACCTATTCTAAGCCATTTCAAAATGCTCAGGCCAAGGCAGTAACCACCCGAAGTGGGAGAGGTGTCGTTAGCGATACCCTAAGAGAGGAGGAGGAAGTTGATGAGGAGATGGAGATAGAGACACCGCCTGACAAAGTGAACCAGAGGCGAGGCCCAGCAAGTACTTCTAGGCCAGGCGGTGCGTCAGTTGAGAAGGAAGCAGGTTGAACAGGAACCGGTGCGCGTCTATAAGCCAAAACCACCATATCCCGGTTGTCTGGTGAAGAAGAATGATTCGGAGCAGTACTCTAGGTTTCTCGACATGCTTAAGAAGCTCCATGTGAACATTCCGTTTATTGAAGCTCTCGCGAACATGCCAAAACACGCCAAGTTTCTTAAGGATTTGCTCACTAATAAAAAGAAACTTGAGGAGCTTTCGACTGTTACTCTTAGTGAGGAGTGTTCTGCCGTCGTACAGAACAAGCTTCCTAGGAAGATGACAGATCCGGGCAGCTTTACCATTCCTTGCTTGATTGGTAATCTTCATGTTAGCAATGCTTTGGCCGACCTCGGTGCAAGCATTAACCTCATGCCCTATTCTGTGTTTGCCAAACTTAACGTGGGAGAGCTGCTTCCCACCCGAATGAGTATCCAGCTGGCAGACCGATCTGTGAAGTTCCCAAGGGGCATTGTGGAGAACATGTTGGTGCAGGTGGACAAATTCATCTTTCCGGTCGACTTTGTCATTCTCGATATGGATGAGGACTTGAACGTCCCGCTCATTCTCGGCCGTCCATTCTTAGCCACCGCACGCGCTCTCATTGATGTTGCCGATGGCAAATTGACTCTTCGAGTTCATGATGACACGATCACATTCGACGTGCAGAAATCCATGAGGCATACTCAGCAGCATGATGACACTCTCTACTTCATCGACACTTTCATGACGCATATAGGCGACTATCTTACGAAGGTATGCCAGAGAGACACGTCCGACACTCAGATCATCGATGTGGAGAATCAGTCATTCAAGATGACAGAATTTGATTTTGAGTTGCAGGAGAAGGAGGAGCAGCAGTTACCTGAGACAGGAGGACATGAGCCGATCATGAGTTCTCAAATATTTTCTAATGTCCTTGCGGTTGAAGAGCGAGAGTTTCCAATTGAAAAACCATCTGTTGAGAACCCCCCATCTTTAGAGTTGAAAGATTTACCATCTCACCTCGAGTATGCGTTTTTAGGGGAGGGGACTCAACTTCCCGTCATCATCTCTTCGAGTTTGGAGACGGAGGAGAAGGAGAAGTTGATGGTTGTTCTGAAATCTCATAAGCATGCCATCTCATGGAAGCTTATGGATATCAAAGGTATAAACCCGTCGTTTTGCACACATAAAATCTTTATGGAGGACGAGTTTAAACCTGTGGTTCAGCCACAGAGGAGGCTTAACCCGAACATGCAAGAGGTTGTTAAGAAGGAGGTTTTTATGTTGCTCGATGCTGGTTTGATTTTTCCGATCTCCGACTCCGCGTGGGTTAGCCCAGTCCAGGTGGTCCCTAAAAAGGGCGGTATGACAGTTATCATGAATGAAAAGAATGAGCTCATACCGACACGGACTGTAACAGGGTGGCGAGTTTGCATCGACTACCGCAGACTAAACGAGGCCACAAGAAAGGACCATTTCCCGCTTCCATTCATCGATCAGATGCTTGAGCGTTTGTTAGGACAACAGTTTTACTGTTTCCTTGACGACTTTTCCGGTTATTTCCAGATCCCCATCGCCCCGGGTGATCAGGAGAAGACCACATTTACATGTCCCTTTGGCACATTCACGTACCGACGCATGCCATTCGGATTATGTAATGCTCCAGCCACATTTCGGCTGTGCATGGTGGCCATTTTTCATGAGTTAATCGACGATTCAATGGAAGTCTTTATGGATGATTTTTCTGTCTTTGGGAATTCCTTCGATGATTGTCTGCGTAACTTAGATCGAGTGCTCGCTAGATGTGAAGAGACGAACCTTATGCTTAATTGGGAGAAATGTCACTTTATGGTTCGTGAGGGTACAGTTTTAGGTCATAAGATTTCTAGTGCGGGGATTGAGGTAGGTAGAGCTAAGGTAGAAACCATTTCCAAACTTCCACCGCCCACTTCCGTGAAGTCTATTCGTAGTTTCTTAGGTCATGCGGGATTCTACCGCCGATTTATTAAAGATTTCTCGAAAATCTCTCGTCAGATGACCCAGCTTCTAGAGAAAGATAGGTCGTTTGATTTTAGTGAGGAGTGTTTGAGGGCCTTTGAGTTGATTAAGGAGAGTTTAGTGAGTGCTCCTATTCTTGTTGCTCCCGATTGGACTCTTCCGTTTGAGATCATGTGTGATGGGAGCGATTTTGCTGTTGGAGCCGTGTTAGGACAGCGTCGAGAGAAACATTTTCATCCCGTCTATTATGCTAGCAAAACCCTTAACGATGCTCAGGAGAATTACACCACGACAGAGAAGGAGCTTCTTGCGGTTGTTTTCGCGTGCTATAAATTCCGTTCATATCTCGTGCTTTCTAAGACTATCATTTTCTCTGATCATTTGGCTCTGCGTTACTTGTTCGCTAAGAAAGATGCGAAGCCTCGACTCCTTCGTTGGATCCTTTTGCTTCAGTAGTTAGATTTAGAAATTAAAGATAAAAGAGGGGCTGAAAATGTCGCCGCCGACCACTTGTCACGGCTAGAAAATTCCGACATGGACAAGACCCGGGAATAGGGGATTGGTGATGATTTCCCGGGTGAGACTCTACTGTATGTAGAGGCGAGTGATGAGGGGTTTCCATGGTTTGCTGATATTGCGAATTATCTATCCTCTGGTGAGTTAGTTCCCGGACTGACATATCAACAAAAGAAGAAGTTCTTTGCAGATATTAAGTTCTACATTTGGGAGGATTCGTACTTATTCCGTATTGGCTCGAGTCAAGTGATTCGACGACGTGTTTTTGGTGATGAAGCTCGTAGTATTCTTCGACATTGTCATAAGGGCCCGACTGGTGGCCATTTTGTGCGACTTATACCGCCAAACGCGTGTTGGATGCGGGATTCTATTGGCCGGCTACTTTTCATGATGCGCATGAGTTTGTTCGTTCGTGTGATGCGTGTCAGAGAGCTGGTAACATCTCATCCCGAAATGAGATGCCCCAAAACCCCATCCAGGTGGTTGAGATCTTCGACATATGGGGCATCGATTTTATGGGTCCGTTTCCTATGTCTAGAGGGAACAGATACATACTCGTTGCTGTCGACTACGTGTCCAAATGGGTGGAGGCTCAAGCCTTACCTAGAAATGAGGCGCGAGTTGTAGTGGGATTCCTTCAAAAACTATTTGCTCGATTTGGTAATCCTAAGGCCCTGATCAGTGATCGGGGTACCCATTTTTGTAATGCTCAGATGGATAAAGTTTTGAAACGTTATGGGGTCAACCATCGACTTTATACGGCCTACCATCCTCAAACTAGCGGTCAAGTGGAAAACACCAATCGTGGTATTAAGAGGATCTTAGAGAAAACAGTTGGGAACAGTAGCGGGAACTGGGCTGAAAAGCTTGATAATGCACTCTGGACCTTTCGTACTGCACTCAAAACGCCTATAGGGACCACTCCCTTTCGGCTAGTTTATGGAAAGGCGTGCCATCTTCCAGTAGAGTTAGAATATCGTGCGTATTGGGCTTTAAGAGCCGTAAATCTGGTTTTACCTGCGGCGGGAAAGAGTCGTTTTCTTCAAATTCATGAGGTTGAGGAGTTGCGGAACGAGGCGTATGAAAGAAGTTGGGGGTATAAGGAGCGGACAAAGGAACGTCATGATAAACATATTAAAGGGCCCAAAGAGTTTAAGTGTGGGGATAAGGTTCTTCTGTATAATTCCCGGTTAAAGTTGTTTCTGGGTAAATTGAAATCTTGATGGGCTGGTCGTTTGTTGTGAAAGAGGCATTTCCTTATGGAACGGTTGAGATAGAGGCCGACGATGGACATTCTTGGAAAGTGAATGGGCATAGACTGAAGCATTATGTTGGAGGTCCACTTGGTGATCGCGAGGAGGAGGCGATCTACCTTGATCGGCCTGGAGAGTAGTAGAGGAGAGCACACTCGGGACTTTGACCGAGTTGTAGAGTTTGTAGGAAACTTAGTTGCATTAATTTCTGTTATTTTTATTTTGCTTTATTTTATTTTATTTTTTTAGAGTCTGTTTTAGTCCTTAGAGTCTGTTTGATGTCTGCTTTGGGTTGTTTTGAGTTTTGTTTTGTAGGATTGGATTTTCTCGTTCGTACTCAATCTCAATTCGGACGAGGATTTTTCTTAGCCGATCATATTATAGATGACACCCAAAAGCTGCGACCGCGAATGAAATGCTATACGGTCGCCTTGGAACGAGACTTGTGAAGATAACTGCATGATTACCAGGGGAGTCTGTTCCAATTTCTAGCTTTATTTGCTTACATTTTTTATTCTGCTTTATTTTCTGTCTTTTTTCTATTCCTACATTAGGGACAATGTAGATTTTAAGTGTGGGGATGGGAACTGACGTTTTCTTTTGGTTAAAGTTTTCTTTTGGTTAAAGAAAATTAAAAATTAAAAATTAAAAAAAGAAAAAAAAAACAGTTTCAAATTTTATTATTAAAAAATATCAAAAAAATAATATAAAATATAAAAAAATAATAAAAAAAAGTTGAAAAAAAAATTCCCGAAATTTGAATGAATTTTTTGCAAATAATGGAAAATGATAGAAAAATTTGAGATTGGTTTTTAAAACTACTATTATATATGAGATTAAATAAAAGATAGCGCACTAAGCTTGGGATGTGTCGGTAGGCCCAACTAGCTTTGATAGTCCCCTTTAGCAGTTTTATATATATAATAATTTGAAAAACGGTGAAACCGAATTTTGATGCTTAGGGAGGATTACCATAATCTAAAAACTTTGAGATGGTAAGAATTAAATGCACTCAAATCAGCACACCACCACATGTCCATCTTTCTACGAGCTTAGAAATAGTTATATACTTTAGGGTGATATAAAAAAAAAGAAAAGAAAAAAAAGATTGAAAAAAAAAGTATGTTTTGAAAGTTTGTTATGTATTGTAATATCCAAAGTTGTTCAAGAAAAACAAAATGCTTGTGAAGAAAGTTATGTATTGTAAAATGCCAAAGAATCATTGTTTAAAGTTAGTAAAAGAGGCCAAAGATGCACATACTAGACGGGACTTAGAGTTTACGTGTTACCTTGGGGATGGTGACTCTGAGGATACACTATTGGGGCTCGAAGTTTCTTAGTCAATAAATAAAGTTTTAGGTTTATAGGACAAAGTCCAATAATACTTAGGAATAGCTATGGTAAGAATTTATGTGTGTCATGCAGGATTTAGGTGAGAAAGCCATGTGGCCAAGGAAAATGGAGAGACCAGGAGCCTGGAAAGACAAATCAAAATGGTGTGCCTTCCACGAAGACTTTGGACACTTGACTGATGATTACATTGCACTTAGAAGGGAGATCAGCTATCTTCTCAGCGAAGGCCACTTGAAAGAGCTACATGGTAAGAAGAAGGGAAGAGAGCAGGATCCCGAGAAAATTCCTGAAAATCCGACTCCTCCACCAACGGATGTAATAACAATCATGTTCATATCCGGAGGATCTGACATCTCTGGAACCTCCTATTCTGCTGCAAAGAGAAATGCTGACCAAAGAAAGTTAGAAGTGGCTGACAGGCCAACAAAGACATCTGTTCTCACTCAAGAGAGGATTATATCCTTCGATGAAAGCGATAAAGTCGATGTCCAGGATCCTCATCATGATAGTTTGGTAATAACTTTATATGTGGCTAACCATTATCTTCGTAGGATCCTCATAGATGGCAGAAGCTCTGTAAACATTATTCAATTAGACGTGCTGAAAAAGATGAATATTCTTGAGGATGAGATCATCCCCAGTTCCTCAGTATTGGTTGGATTCAGTGGAGAAACTAAGAACTCTATTGGGGAGATTAAGCTCCCAATATATGTCGAAGGGGTAAATAAAATGCAAAAATTTTGTGTTATTGACTATTTATCTTGTTGCAATATTATATTAGGCAGGCCTTGGATACACGACATGAAAGCGGTACCATCCACTTATCACCAATGCGTGAAACTCCCAAGTCCGTGGGGAGTTATCAAAATTATCAGTGACCAACAAGACGCGAAGAATTGCTACACCTCTTCCATGAAGGGTACTGCTAAACCCCAGCAGGCGTAGCAATTACAGAAGCCAGCACAAAACGTAATGGAGGCCAGGGAAAAAGAAATTAAAGAAGTACCTCTTTATCCCGAGGATCCTGAAGTCAAAGTGCTGACAGGAACGAGTATTCCTGAGGATATTGAATCAAATCTGCTCGATTTCCTCAAGACAAGGCTGTCAACATTTGCATGGAAACATGAAGATATGACAGGTATTTCCAAAGATATTATAACACATAAACTTGGAATTGATAATTCTTTCAGGCCAATCCATCAAAAAAGAAGAAAGTTTGCACCTGAAAGAAACATAATTATTCAATAAGAAGTAGAAAGACTCTTGAAGGCAAAAATGATCAGGGAAGTTTAATATCCCCGATGGTTAGCAAATGTGGTGGTTGTACAGAAAAAGAATGGAAAATGGAGAGTTTGTGTAGATTTCACAGACTTGAATAAGGCTTGTCCTAAAGATCCATTCCCTCTACCACACATTGATTCGATGGTAGACGCTACAGCCGGTCACGAGATGCTGACATTTATGGACGCATCCTCAGGACGCATCCATACGGCCTTCATGACTCCCACAAGTATTTATTGTTATATTGCTATGCCCTTTGGACTTAGAAATGCAGGTGCGACCTATCAGAGGTTAGTTAACATGATGTTCAAAGAGCAATTGGGGGACACGATGGAGGTCTATATTGATGATATGGTGGTGAAGTCCAAGAAAGCTGAGGATCACCTCCAAGATCTCAAGACCGCATTTGATATCCTTGACAAATACAACATGAAACTGAATCCTTCAAAGTGCCATTTCAGAGTGAAGTCTGGCAAATTCTTGGGTTACATGGTCACCAAAAGGGGGATAGAGGCAAGTCCGGAGCAGATACAAGCTATCCGGAATCTGAAATCCCCAGCGTCAGTCAAGGATGTTCAAAGGCTAACCGGCAGGATAGCGGCACTCAAGAGATTCATATCCAAATCCTCAGAAAAGTGTAAAGAATTTTATGATATCCTGAGGAAGAACAAAATGTTCGAGTGGACTAGTAAGCATGAGGAAGCTTTAGCATCCTTAAAAGCTTATCTTTCTTCCGCTCCTCTAATGGTTAAACCCGAGGAAGGTGAATCCCTATCTCTATATCTAGCGGTATCAAATAATACTATAAGTGCAGTTTTGGCTAAGGATCTCGAAGGTCAACAACATCCCATATATTATGTAAGTAAAAGTCTTTTGGATGCTGAAACCAGGTATTCTTATCTTGAAAAATTAATTTTAGCACTTATTATGGCATCTACTAAACTTAGACACTATTTTGAAACTCACCCTATATGTGCTAAAACTAATTATCATATTAAGTCTGTTTTGAGAAAACAAGAAATGTCAGGTAGAATGACAAAATGGGCTGTGAAGCTAAGTGCATATGATATAGATATGAACCTAGGACTGCCATCAAATCCCAGGCATTAGCAGACTTTGTGGCAGATTTCACCAGTGAACTTAAAGAAAAGACAGACTTGGAAGTCCAACAACTTGAAGAAACCAAAGATAAGTGGACTCTATACACTGATGGTGCTTCAAATGTTAGAGGAACAGGTCTCGGGATTCTGCTGAAATCGCTACAGGGGGACATTATACCTCAATCCATATCCTGCGGATTTCAAGCCACAAATAATGAGGCAGAATATGAAGCTTTGATAGCAGGATTACAACTAGCAATCGACATGAAAATCAGGTTTATTCAAGTATATTTTAATTCATTTTTATTAACTAATCATTTTAATGGTTCATATATTGTTAGAAGAGAAAGACTAATGAAATATCTAGAGCTAGTCAAAAATCTAGCAAAGTGTTTCGAAATGTTTGATATTTCACAGGTACCTAGAGAAGAAAATGTTGAAGCAGATGCCCTAGCATATTTAGCTTCATCCTTCAGGATACCAGAAGTTGTCAAGATCCCTATCATACATATCATGAGCCCAGCAATAGAAGAACAAGGTGTCAATGAGATATCAGAAGATGGTAGAGATATGGGAGTCACGAATCCTGAGGATAATGAAAGTTCTTGGATTATCCCAATCAAGGAGTATCTTCAGGATGGAGTCATCCCCAAGGATCAAAACCCAAGAGCTTTTCGCACAAAGTTAATCCCATATACTATAATGAATAATATATTATATAGAAAATCTCTTGCAGGGCCATATCTTAGGTGCTTGGAGAAGGCATAGGCTCAAGAAGTTCTTCAGGATATCCATGATGGAGATTGTGGGAATCACACTGGGGGCAGAGCACTATTCTCCAAGATCCCAAGGATGGGATATTTCTGGCTAACGATGAAGAGGGATGCTATGGATTATTCTCAGAAATGTGATGCAAGCCAGAGACATAGCAACATTTTGCATCAGCCAGCAGAACCATTATATCCTATTATATCCCCTTGGCCTTTCATGAAGTGGGGAATGGATATCATGGGGAAATTACCAAGAGACCCAGGAGGAAAAGTCTTTATGTTGCCTATTACCGATTATTTCTCAAAGTGGATCGAAGCAGAAGCCTTTGTTCAAGTCAGAGAGAAAGAAGTTATCTCATTCATCAAGCGCAATATCCTGACAAGATTTGGGATTCCGGCAGAGATAGTGTGTGACAATGGCTCGCAATTCATCGGCAAGAGAACAACTAACTTCTGTGCCAGTTGGGGAATCAAGATGATCACGTCAACACATGTCCACCCTCAGGCTAATGGACAGGCTGAATCAAGCAACAAAATAATTATCAATAACCCGAAGAAAAAGTTGGGGTCTAAGAAAGGAAAGTGGGCCGAGGAACTATCTTTTGTTCTTTGGGCAGATAGAACCACTTCGAAGAATGCTACTGGTCAGACTCCTTTCTCATTAGTATTTGGAGCTGAAGTAGTTATCCATACAGAGATGGTTATCCCGACAGCCATAATCAGTCATCAAAATCCCGAAGATAATACTCGAAGTCTACTTGAAGATCTAGATGCGGTAGAAGAACTCCGGGATTTGGCAAAGATCAGAATGGCTTCTTATCAACAAAAGATAGCAAAGTCCTACAACAAGAATATCAGAGTTCGAAGGTTTCAAGAAGGGGATTTGGTTCCCCGAAAAGCTTTTCAAAATACTACCAATCCTACAGATGGTAAGCTCGCACCAAAGTGGGAAGGTCCCTACTTGATCGACTCAGAAGCAGGAAAAGGGGCATACAAGTTGTCTACTTTGGACGGTGACCAGCTACCGAGGGCTTGGAATGCTATACACCTCAAAAAATATTTCATGTAAGACTTCTATCCCGAGGATAACTGTTATATAAACAGTCAAGGTATGTATTCGAATTTATACTTTTATTCATTTTCAGTATTATTATTCTTCATACAAAGTACTGACTTAAGCATCGGAGGGGTGTTAGCAAGGCTAACACCCACCCCTCACTTAGAGTTGACTGTTTGTAGATATACGGAATAAGGTTAACTTGGGCCTTCGCCGCCAGTCCAAAGGGCCTTGTCGCCAGCTTACTCCTAAGGTATAAGGGGTTTTCATCTCTTCTAAGGTTTAAGGGATTTTCATCTCTTCTTAAGATCACCTGTAGCGCACGTTTATTTAGCCTTAGTTCGAGAGGCGGGGCCAGCACATGAAATATAGTGACTTGTTACCTCGTTATCCTCGACTATTGGTTTGAATCTTGAGGTTTAAGGGGTTTTCACCTCTTCTTAAAGTCGCCTGTAGCGCATGATTATTAGGCCTTAGTTCGAGAGGCGGGGCCAGCACATGAAATATAATGACTTGTTACCTCGTTATCCTCGGCTATTGGTTTGAATCTTGAGGTTTAAGGGGTTTTCACCTCTTCCTAAAGTCGCCTGTAGCGCGTGATTATTCGGCCTTAGTTCAAGAGGCGGGGCCAACACATGAAATATAGTGACTTGTTACCTCGTTATCCTCGACTATTGGTTTGAATCTCAAGTTTATGGTAGACGTACCATAATCTAAGGTTTAGGAGATTTTCATCTCTTATAAAGGGCCTAGTCGCCAGTTCATTCCTATGGTTTAAGAGATTTTCATCTCTTCTAAAAGGCCTTGTCGCAAGTTCGTTTCTAATGGTTTAAGAGATTTTTCATCTCTTTTAAAGGGCCTTGTCACCAGTTTATTTAGGCCTTGTCGCCAGAATTTCTAAAAATGTTATCAGGATAATACTAATATTACAATTCTATTGCTATATCCCCAGGATTAGAGGAGCATCTTAAATAATGGTCTTATTGCAAAAATAAGATGATCTAGACATTATCCAGGTTAATTGATATACGGTTCTGGTATGGTTAACTATTTGTGAATATTCTATATTTTGTATTAGTTATCTTATTTACAAGATGAAGTTTATGACTTGGTATAGGTTTATTGACTAAAACTTAAGCTATTTACTAAGAAAATTTTCATTTTTAACAAACTTAAAATTTTTTCTCTAATAAACAGGGATTTTGAAGGACTAATCTATTCTCGTAATAATGTCAACTTTAGTCGGTGCTAAAACATAAAATTTTGGTGCTACATGGATAACAGTTTATCATAAGAAAATTAACAGCTGAAATTGGTATAAACAGCTGTCAAATTTTGGGGACAATTGTTAGGGCCCAAATTTTATAGTCAGATCTATGCTCAGGATCCCGAATATGCTCAGGATCCTGAATATGTTCAGGATTCTCGAATAAGTTTAGTATCCTGAGTATTAATACTAATAAATAGATATTTCTCTCTTTGTGTTGATTTATAATTGCAGATATTAATTGTTGATTTACTCCATGCGAAATACACGGTTGGTGGTTACATAAAACGTGTGGAATGAGTTATAACCGCTAGGATTAAGGGCCAAGTAATGGTTAATGGCCAAATATTGACTATTATGCTGAAATCTCGCACTTATAATTAATATTAGCACGTGGGAGAACTCTATTATTGTCAAGAATCATTTCTATGTATAAGGATCCCGGATTTACTAACAGGTTTTCAATATTCGGTATCCCCAATAATTGCTAACTGTTGTATTATCCTCGAATATTTGAAGTTATTTCGCAGATGGAAATAAAATTATGAATTAGAAAATGAAATAATAAATTAGAATTCTAATGAAGAATGTGTTAAGATAGTTAATGGAAATAAAATTTTTCCAAGCTGACCTAGCAGCTCGACCCCTACCAGGGGCTTTGCCCCTTGGACCCCGCTAGGGGCTGCCTCCCTAGATACTCGCTGCCCCTGGATCCCCGTTCGTTGAGGTTAATAATTAAACTAGAAACGCGATATGGGTAGTGATAGTTAATTGATACGTGTAATTGTTATACAATTAGTCGCGCACAGCTAAAGAAAGGAATAACGACTAACGGTCAGCGTAACCGCATTCAGGTGAGTTTCTAGCCCCATTTCTTTGTTATGTTTTCGGGGCTGTGTGCATACTCAATGTGAATGTTAATACACTTACCTTAAGTGGTAAGTGTATGTCATAATGATAGATGTGGTAGTTATATTTATGTTATGAATGTATGCTTGTCGGTACGTGAAAGATCTTCGGATATTACACGTATCGCCAGGAAAGGTGTGTCTTACATAAAATGCATGATTGATATATGATTGAGTAAGAATATATATGAATGTATATATTAGAATGTACGTATAAAGAAGCGTAGGTATGGTTGTTAGGAAAAATGGACCAGACCCTAATAATATATGAGATAGAAGGGACCAGACCCTAATAATATCTGAGATAGAGAAGGAAGGGACCAGACCCTAATAATATCTGAGATATAGAAGAAAGGGACCAGACCCTACAAATATCTGAGATGGTAAAGATAGTTATGTATGTATTATGAAAGTATGAAAGTGTGATGGTATGAAAGAATGATATGGATGAATGTATGAAAGTATGAAAGAAAGAAAGAAAGTATATATGTACGAATGAAAGAAAGGTAACAGGCCAAGTATGTAATATGTATCTTCGGATACGTATATATAAGTATGTGAATGTATTGTATGTTGCCTGATTAACTAGAACTCACTCAGCGTAGCTAACTTTTAGTATGCATGCAGGTGAGTAGGATGAGACAGCTGACTTGAAGGGGGACGCATGGCAGATGAATAAAGAAGCTGGCATCTGAAGACTTTGTTAATAATGTTTGAAATAAAAGACATGTTTTAAGTTATGTTTTAAAGACAAGTTATGAATGTTTTGTAATGAAGGTTAAAGTTTTATCAACTCCGCGAAAAGTTTTAATTAACTCTGATATTTAGAACTGTGTTTATGAGTATTTCCAACGCTAAACTAGGGCACCGGGACCGGTGACTTACATGCCAAAGCCCATTTCACAAGTCGATGGTTTTACCGACGCTCAGCAATTGCTCCTTTGCTTTAATTGTTATCTCACAAAGGACGGTTTTGCTCTTTTCGTATTATATTGTATCAACTGACCGATGTTTTACTCACTCAACATTGTGTTAATAAATCTATTATTATTTTATACGCATATGCAGGTTTTCGTTTGAACTGATTGCAAGATTGGTGAAGATTTATTGATGCTTTAAGTTAGGAAGAACTTTATCAGGATTTAAGTTTATCAAGACTTTTAATTTGAACTTATTTGTTTTTACTTTAATAATTATGTACTTCGTTATTTGAAGTTTTCTTGGATATTTAATTTAAATTAATAAATATTGTCACTTTTAAATATTGCTGATAGTACATTGAGAGTTGTGAACAATCAGTTCGCGCCCCGACATTACACCTTAGGTTTGGGTGTCACAGTTTTGGTCACCTCATTTCCAGATGTTATGAACTCAACCAACCCATGGTTTAACCATTTACCGGACATCTTACTCAACCTCAAGCTTTAACATATGCTCAACCACTTACTCAAGAACCACAAACAATTAAAGCATTTTACAATTATGGAGATCCTAGCCATTTCGAAATGCATGCCCAAGACTCGCATATGTGAACCAAATTCTATTCTGCCCAACCCAAGCCACTCAATATTAAGCTTACAAAGCCCAAGTCTATCTGACCCAAGTCACCCAGAGAGAAGTGAATCAACTTCAACCAATCCAAGCAAATTCAAGCCTAAACTATTAAAATTATTCTAGCCAACCAATACCCCATCAACCAAACTCAAGTTAACCATGCTACTCCAGGTACTCAAGGAAAAGCTTGTTATATCAACGGTTCCCAAGTCTAAGCATCACCCCTCAAGAAGACATGTTACTCAAGAGACGTTTATTTTATCTAGTTCTTTTTTTAATCTATTGTAATGACTTCATTATGATTCAAATTTTGTTATGAATGAAAATCATGGTTATTTATGTTTGAATTCAATTTCTCATATATTTATATTAGGTCAGTTATTACATTATTTAATGTTACGCAATTTATCATCGCAATTCAAGCCGTCTATGACTGATTATTTTCTGGGACTATGTACATGGTAATGTGCATGGTTATCTAATAGTACCCAATTTGTAACATGAACTAGCCATGATTGATTTCCTACAAATTTTTGTTTTTAGAAATTGGGATTATGAACATGTGCGGTACATAGTTATCAATAGGAGTCACATGTACAAATTTTATTTCGATATTTTTAATACATGACTACCCAAATTCTCTAATCATTCTCATGGTACTCCTTTCTCATCTTACCCAATTATATAATTTTGATTAATGCCTCATCTATTGTAATGAACCTATTTATGAGGATATTTATTCGTGAATTTCGTTGTCATCTAAAGTATTTCTACATCGAAAATGTAATATACTTATTTAATTTCAGGATTTCACCAATCTATTTAGTTCGTTTTATTAATATTGTTTTCGATAGTTAACTCCAACAATTTCGTTATATACACATATATATATATAATTGTTTTCTATATATTTACTAGCTATTTATGGTTGTTAGGGCCCAAATTTAATAGTCGGATCTATGCCCAGGATCCCGAATATGCTCAGGATCCTGAATATGTTCAGGATTCTCGAATAAGTTTAGTATCCTGAGTATTAATACTAATAAATAGATATTTCTCTCTTTGTGTTGATTTATAATTGCATATATTAATTTTTGATTTACTCCATGCGAAATACACGGTTGGTGGTTACATAAAACGTGTGGAATGAGTTATAACTGCTAGGATTAAGGGCCAAGTAATGGTTAATGGTCAAATATTGACTATTATGCTGAAATCTCGCACTTATAATTAATATTAGCACGTGGGAGAACTCTATTATTGTCAAGAATCATTTCTATGTATAAGGATCCCGGATTTACTAACAGGTTTTCAATATTCGGTATCACCGATAATTGCTAACTGTTGTATTATCTTCGAATATTTGAAGTTATTTCGCAGATAGGATTATGTTTGACAAGTGACTCCTTAAAGAATCAGTTAAAGACGTGAGGAGTAACGGCTAAGAGACATAACATCGCATTTAAAGCCATTAAACCACGTGATTAAAGCATTAAAGACAAGGGCGGATTTCCCGGGATAATAGTTGTAATCTTTTATTATATAAATGAGCTGATAATATCATTAGAACACACACTTTTCACTCACCTAGCTACTAGCATACTCTGTAACACTTAGCATTCGATCACTTATCAGCTCCACCACTTGTAATCACCTATTTTCGTTATTAATAATATCGACGATGATAGTTTTCACCGTCCGAGGATTTTTTGTGCCGGAGATTACCATAATCATATATGAATCCGACCAAAAATTACGTTCTTAATCTTTGACCGAAGCAATTCGACCAAAGATTACGTAGCTAATTCTTGACCGACGTAAGATTATTGTGATCAAGGGTTTTTTCCTCGTAATCATATCGTTGTGTTCGATCTTATTATCAACAAGCACTTAACCTCATGCACTAATTTGATCAAAAGTTGCTTTGCCAATTTTTGACCGAAACAATGGTCATCAAATTTCTCTCATTTATTTAGTTTTGTTTTCTTGATCTTGATCAAATAATTCCATTTAATTATCGATTTAAAAAGTTTTCTTTTACCTAATTTTCGAACCCGCACAACGGGACGAACCATGTGCATCATGCGACGATCTAAATAATTATGAGTGCACGCACAATTATCAAAATCCTCGCATGAAACTCATAGTGAATACGATTGTGTGCCATAATTCAGAACCTATAGTGATTTTGGTCAACGATACAAATATCGATGTGACAAGGGTATCGTGGATACAATGCTGGTACATCCTATATATAAGTGTCATTATCATATTTTCCGTTTGTAGAGTTGTTCAGGCCACTCAAAGATCCATGTTATTTTTTACTTCAAAACTAATTATTATCAAAATTCTTCTCTTGATTTTAAATATAAATTCTACGTTGTAGTATTACCTTAATTTTGGGACGAAATTCTCAAAAGTATGCAATACTATAACATTCATTAATTTTTCAAACCCGAAAACTCGACCCGCATAAATTTTTGGACCTTCTTTTAATTTCTTAACTTGATCATTAACCTTATTTTACAAATTTTTAATTTAACCAAATTCTAGGGGTTAAAACTCTCAATTATTAAACTTTCTATGAAATCTTGTTCTTTGCGTAATCGCATAATAAAATTTAATAAAGTTTTCATTCATCATCTATATTATTAGTATTATTATTACTGAATCATAAATTATTCATTTCAAGTTATTAACATTATTTTCATATGTTCAAATACTTGAATCTATATTCATTTCATTGTTTACATGTGTAATTGTTAATTTAACACGTTAAACCGAGTATGTCTAGATAAATATTTTAATATGTAACACAAATAATTATGGTCATCTTAAATTAATTTTTATCCTAAGTATACTACGTTGCATCTTTTAATTCATAGAAAACCATCATTTTAGCCTATTTCAAACACAACTTACTCTCAAAGACTTACCTATTTAACCGATTCTAATCACAACTAGAGATATCCTTCATTTTCATATTATTTCCTTTGCTCATTCATCTCTTCGTCTCTCCCTAAATAATTCCTTCAAGTAAAGGTTCATTTATATTTGCTATATTTTCTTTGTTATTTTTTATATGTTTCTTCTTCGTTCTCTTTTATTTTTCTTTATATTAATAATGGTTCTAAAACCATCATATAATCATGTCAAGGATCCCACATAATTCGTACATCATATTGTGTGTTGTGGAGGAGACAAAGAAATAAAGGTTGGAAGATGATCTTCAGTGGTCACACCTTAACAAGTTCTTACATTATTAAAGGTTTTGTTTTGTTTAATTTATTTTTATTCATGAACCGTAAGGATTTTGATGATACATGACCAAACATGTTGTAGGTCCCCCCGGGGCGTTGCCGATCGATACGAGATCCGCACGAGGTCTAAGAGTGCGGAATCCTCCTAGACTCGTTTATGGTGTACAATACGAAGAACACAAACACGTACACAAACACAAGAACAAACACACGAACGGGATAAAACACATCTGCAGATCTTTATAATATAATAATCAAACACGTTACATACCGTAACATAAACAGAAACACGTCCGACCCGAGGTGAGCTCTACCTCGGGTCGTCCCTCACGACACTTCCTCTCTTTTACTCTCTAAACAAATGAACTATAACACAATTACTCCTATTTTCTGGATACAAAACCTAAACAAGAGACACATATATATAGACAAAACATCTTCTCGGGCTTGGGCTTGGGCCAGTAGGCGAAGTTGTTCATAACTTCGCCTATGGCGAAGTTGTGATAACTTCGCCTAAGGCAGAAGTTGTTACAACTTCGCCGTTGGCGAAGTTGTTCTAACTTCGCCTAAGGCGAAGTTGTGCTAACTTCGCCTGTGGCATTCCGCTGGTCTGAATTGCATAGCGACGGTCACAAAATGCACCAACAGTCTCCCCTTTGACCGTTGCTCTCAATTCTAACAAACACGAAAGATCATCTGTTACAAAACATGCACCAACAGACTCCCTCTTAACTGATGATCTTCTGTTTGCTCATCAGCCAGCCGTGTCTGAAACTGTCCTGTAGCTTCACAAATCTACCAATCACCCAGCGTCTTCCATATCAGATCTCCCCTTCAGTGTAAGCTTCTCCGACTATAACGATTGAGGTCTTTGAAATGCATGCATCCTCGTGCCAATAGATCATCTCAACCAATCACGTGAGTCCATCTGACTTCACCAACACGTGAAGCTGGGCTTCCTCCACAACTTCACCAACTCGTCGGCATACGATAAGGTTTAATCTTCAACTACTCAACATCAAGTGATCAATTTCATCACAAAACCACCTTGACAGAATCTAACACATGACCATTAATTAATCCGAAGCATCTTCAATCACCAGGGATAACGATCAAGAACATAAACACTTTAGTTCCCGATTAAATCCAACTTGTTCCAGAATTTTCACTCTAATAAATAAGCATCACGTTTCAGGATCCAATTCTCGAACGCCTTGAAAATAACATAAATAATATGCTCTGACCGCAATCCAGTAATGACAAAAACCTTCAGTTCAATTTGACTTTCTTCAATTGGTCAACCTCGAACAACAACAATTTCATTGCCCACAAACACCCAAATATGTGTCAATATCCAGTTTCAATCAATATCCCATTCACAAACTCAACTCCATATCCAGAGTTGACACGTATTTGTTCACACGTAAGACCAAGAGATAACAAGATCACTCGTTGACGGAACAACATCTTCGGTCTCACAATAATCGTGTACACCTGGCCATACAGACGAAAACTCCAAACAATTTTTTTTTTTTTAACTTCACCTGGCTGCTAACTTCACCTGGCCATAACTTCGCCTGGCTGCTAACTTCGCCTGGCTGCTAACTTCGCCTGGCCATAACTTCACATGGCTGCTAACTTCGCCTGGCTGCTAACTTCGCCTGGCCATAACTTCGCCTGGCCATAACTTCGCCTGTTCATAACTTCGCCTGGCCATAACTTCGCCGAGAAGTCAACTTCGCCTAAAGTCAACTTCGCCTGTTCATAACTTCGCCAGACCTTATATCTTCGCTGAAACCCTACGAACAGTGACGGCAACTTCGCCTGATGAACAATAACTTCGCCTGCGGCGCTGTTCGGCCAGAAACGCACAGAAACGTGCCAGAAACACCAAAACGCAGATCTCGAACCATAGCATAAGAGCCTAAGGCTCTGATACCACTTGTAGGTCCCCCCGGGAACGTCTCCGATCGATACGAGATCCGCACGAGGTCTAGGAGTGCGGAATCCTCCTAGACTCGTTTATTGGTGTACAAGATAAAGAATACAAACACGTACACAAACACAAGAACAAACACACGAACGGGATAAAACACATCTGCAGATCTTTATAATATAATAATCAAACACGTTACATACCGTAACATAAACAGAAACACGTCCGACCCGAGGTGAGCTCTACCTCGGGTCGTCCCTCACGACACTTCCTCTCTTTTACTCTCTAGACAAATGAACTATAACACAATTACTCCTATTTTCTGGATACAAAACCTAAACAAGACACACATATATATAGACAAAACATCTTCTCGGGCTTGGGCTTGGGCCAGTAGGCGAAGTTGTTCATAACTTCGCCTATGGCGAAGTTGTGATAACTTCGCCTAAGGCAGAAGTTGTTACAACTTCGCCGTTGGCGAAGTTGTTCTAACTTCGCCTAAGGCGAAGTTGTGCTAACTTCGCCTAAGGCGAAGTTGTGCTAACTTCGCCTGTGGCATTCCGCTGGTCTGAATTGCATAGCGACGGTCACAAAATGCACCAACACATGGTGTACTTATCATACCATAAGAAGTTCATAATCTTTCTTTATCAAAGTCCATTACAAAGTATTAAATACATTGTTATTTACAATGTTCCGGATTAACAGAATTGTTAGACAAAGGTTGAGAAATAACTTGGTCATAAAAAACTAGAATGATGAAAAAGCCTATTATTAACCTTATTGAGTTACGGTTCTAACGACTATTTATTTGTATTTAGGTTCTTTCTTATGGCTTCACAATCGTTATTTTAAAATTAGTGCACACATTTGTACCATCTGTTAAGATCGACTTTTTTAGCCTATCTCTAGTCAGAATCTGACCAAACTTTCTAAATGAATCTTGTTCCTAACATATTTTTTTAGTTTTCTGGATTTGTTTTATAATTTTTGGGAATTATTTCATACTATTTTATTATTTATCTATTCTACGAAAGCAAACTGTCCAATTTTGTTTCATCTTTCTTTTCCTTTTTCAAGTACAAGTTATCATATCATTACACCGTTATAACGCTTAGTTAATTATTCGTCAAACACGTTATGAAATTCACACTCTTAACCAAGATCATAATCACTCAACCCACCAAATTCAAGGTGAGTTTACATACCCATTTTTCATCTTTTATATATTTTGGGAGTAGCATGTATACCTTATGTATTATTCAAGTTTTATTATCACATCTATTCAAAACACAATTCAATTTATGTTTATTTGTGATTATTGCATGCTCTATGATTATGCTCTATGTGCTTAAGTGTTTATTGTATTATTTGGTAGTTTGGCCTCCTCCTCATCTATTCCCATCTAGTATGATCATACATTTTCTTAATGCGTTAATTTTGTATCAATAGGAACGCATCCAAATCTATTTAATTGTTTAGATATTCATAATAGTTTTAATGCTCATCATTTACATATGAAGTGATTTTATCTGTCTATCTATCTATATATATAAACCTAAACTTGTGTATTCTCACCAATATTCGTGTCAACAAGCTCAATTTTTATACATGCTACATGTTCAAGTATGAGGTGTTATCAAGATCGAAGATAGTTAATTTGGCCTTAGGATATTTAGTCAAAAATAAAAATTGTTGAAACACATTATACGTTAAACGTTAAACGAACACGGATACATTAAATAATGTATCAATACGAGACGAATACGTTAAACGAACACGGATACATTAAATAATGTTCATAACATTAAAGGATGAAATACATTATGGTGGATACAATAAGTTATGGAGATAATCCGGCATGGTAACGGTATGAATAAATTAAGGCTCGGATCTCTCACTATTCAATGAATAGGATAACGAATGGGCTTATAACTTCAAGAATAGTCCTAGTTAACTAACGAATGGACCCATTCGCTATACAGTTAATAGCGAATGGCCATTTTACATTAAATATATAGACAAAACTATCTCTAACTTATTCGATAGGCTATTGACACCAAATCATGCACTAACAAAAATGTATGTTGTATTTGATTTGGTTATCATAATTGTGTGCTTGTTTTAATGTTAATGAATTAAATAATTATTGTCACTTTAATTAGTGTCTTTTGAGCTATTGTCCGGTCAATACGTTACGCCTCGTCATGTTCCGCCGCTTTGGTCGGGGTGTAATAGTATCTTCCTTTTTATTAATTTACCCATTTACTTTATCATATAAAACAAGTGATAGTCATATTTTATCTTCTATTGTGGGTATGCATGCAGCCCCAAAAACGTTAAAGGTACAGAGAGGGCTAGAGCTTACCTGCATCCTTAAGCGTTCGGAGTTAATTGTAATTCCTTTCTTTAACTGATCATGGCTAACTGTTTAACATATACATGCTTTAATTAACCGTATAACTAACTAGCAGAACTAACTAAGTTAGTGAATTAAGTTAACCAAGTTATCGAGGTTAACTAAGCTTACTTGATCCCGAAAATCCCTAATTCTTGGTACCGGTACCAAAATATTCGCTTTGGTACCAGTACGGTACCGGGACGGTACCAGGATTATACCAGTACCGGAGGTAAAAAATTGGGAAATACCGGTACCGTACCGTACCGTACCGATCCCAAAGCTTAAAACTTTGGTACCGATTCGGTACCAAATCGGTACCGGTACCGGTACGATACCGGTACCAATCGGTACCGATCCCGATTTTGCTCATCCTTAAGTCTCATTGATCTAACGGGGCCTCCTTAGTTAAATAAGATTGTTAAATTAACTTAACCAAGCTAGTGGGGTTAGCTAAGTTAAATTAGATAATGAACCATGTTAATTAGATCCATGTGTCCTTCTATCTGAGTTAACAGTATTTAACTACAACCAACGAGGAAATTATTTAATCCTTATCATTTTATTTATTATTTATTATTATATATTTTTATAAACTTTAATGGGTTTGGTTAACGAGAATTAACGAAGATGATTAACGAGACTAACGGAGTTGGTTTGTTAGTTAAAATTCTTGGATCCGGCTTAAGCAGACCCAACTATTCTTATTTCTGGATTAGAGGGACTTGGACTTGCAGGCTTAGGCCCAATTGCTCGTAATTTGGGCTCATGAACTAGGCCACATAGTGTTCGCTATCTGGGCATGGGTGTTCGGATATAGTTATTCAGATAGGGTGTTCGGATATAGTTGTTCGGATATGGGTATTCGGATACGGGCGATGATTGTTCGTTATTGGGCTTGAGTAGTTCGGTTTTCGTGGATCGTAGATCGTTGTTCATAAACCAGACCAATGTGTTCGTTCCCATATTCGCCTTTGGGCTTGAGCCAATTAGCTCGATGATCTGTTGTAGTTTGGACTTGCACGCTAACGAAAAGAAAATATTGTTAGCTACCCAAGATTCGAACCCGGGTGCCCAAGCTCACACAACAGCGGCTCAAACATCACGCTACCTATGCTAGTGATATTACACTGCTTAAAGCTTGTGTATTAATCCTATTTCCTTATGCTTCCTCCCTTCCTTTACCGATTTATTATTACTAGTGGATTCCCCAGTGCTTCGCGCTGGCCATTTGTTTGGTATTAACTCGATTCGAAACGTAGATAAAAAACACGTTGCGGGGTATATTCAAATATCACATAAAGTTTAGATTGTTGTATCATGCCCATAAATCAACACATCAGGGTCAAACATAAATTTTTTATATAATAGGTTAAAGTTGGAAAGCGTCAAAACATACTATACCAATCAGGGGCCAAACATGAAATTTTTATATAATAATGGACTAAAGTTAAAAAGTATCAAAATATACTATACCAATTCTTTGTAAAACAAAAGAAAATACAAAGATGTTGTTGTACTGTATTGTTAGGTCACAAATAATTAAGTACTGAGGATATGTTATTCTTGAAGACGAGTCTAAATCAGTTATCCTTCTGAAGAGTTTTGGAGTTGTGTCATGATCAAGGATCCTCAGTAATTGGTATCCCTAATGATTGTTTCTTATGTGTAGTTTGATATATAATAAGTGTAATGGATACAAGACCTAGTCCACCTGATATTTCCGAACTGGACTTGTTCAGCACGTGGTCAAAAGGCGTGGATGAAGATAATGGGAATGTGGCGGATTTATAGGACATTTTTGTTAGTTGTTATTTGAGTTATATATTGAGTTTATGATCAAATTAGGTCACATATACACACACTTGCTGCTCACGTTCATAAACACTCTCTCAAAACTCTATCTAAGCAGTTCGCACACACTTAGCTACTTTGTAATCATTGATCATAAACTCCACTATTTGTAACCCGATTTCTTGATTAATAAATTGGTGATGGACAATTGTCATCACCCAAGGTTTTTATGCCGGCGATCCCATAAAGATCAAGGGCTTTTCCTCGTATAAATATTTGTGTTCATCAACATATTACTTATTCAATGACAAACACCAAGTCCCACAATTACGAATTTGTTTACATTATCCTTAGTTGATTTTTGACCAAAACAATTTGGCGCCCACCGTGGGAAAATTGGTGCTATAATCCAGATTATTTCCTATCAATTTTCAACCTTTTCTAGCCATATCACTTTCAATGGCCTCTCAACAAACTTCTGCTTCAACCACCATGCCTTCTTCGGTTTCTCTCTCACCAAGAACTTTACCACCAATGCCTCCTCCACTAACAGGAGCACCAAGGGCTACTGCTGCTGGAAACAAGACACAACTACCAGTCTTCCAGAGCTCAAAGACCACTGCTACCACTTCGGTGGTTAACTCTAACAATGATGTTTTTGCTATGTTTTCTTAGGTTAAAGCATATATGCAGTAGCAAAGTTGGACTAACCAGAAGATCCTACGTGAGATAGAAGATCTCAAGAAGACTAAGAGGCCAGCGGAGGATCAGACTCCTCTGATGCCTAGGATGCTTGATTTTACCACTCCAGGATCCTTGGCTCCACCTGCTCAAGGATCATCTATCCTTCAATCAGGGTCTATGGGTTAGCGGGCTCAGGGATCCTCGATCTTCCAGCAAGGATCATATATCCTTCAACCAGGGTCTATGGGTCAGCAGGCTCAGGGATCCTCGATTTTCCAGCAAGGATCATCCATCCTTCAACCAGGATCCTCAGGGTTGTATCACCAAGGATCTACAACTTATAGCCTCAAGAAGCCTTCTTCCAGAATCAAGGATCCTCAGAAATTCAACATCAAAGGTCTTCAGAGGTCCATGAAAGATCTTATCCCCATGCAGACCATTGCTTCTGGATACAAGTACCAGCCAAGCTATGGCTAAGGAACTTTAGAAGCTTAAGGATATGATATCCAGCGTGCTAGGAGTGGTTCATCCAATCCCTGAAATACCAGAAGGGAGCCATAAGCTATCCAGGTTTGCTCCACCAATCTGTGATACGGAGATCCCAAAACGCTTTCAAACCCCCAACATGAAAGTGTATGATCGGACCACTGATCCGGAAGAGCACATGGCTCAGTATAGGGAGAGGATGGGGATCAATTCATTTCCTGAAAGACTCAATGAAGCCTATCTATGCAAGGGTTTCGGATCCACACTAACAGGATCTGCACTTAAATGGCTGCTAAGTCTTCCTCCTTATATTGTTACTTCTTTTTCGCATTTAGTTAACTTGTTTAACAGCCAGTTTTCTTGTAGTAGGAAATTTGAGAAGTTAACTAGTGATTTTTATAGAGTTTTCCAACCTTATGATGAATCCCTTTACGATGTTTGACAGGGAGACCCTAGAGATCCCTAATCTTGATATTGCTACGGCTGTGGAAGCTTTAAAGATGGGACTACATAGGGGCTCCTCGTTTTATGACGATCTTGTGATGACCCCGTGCAGGACTTTAGATGAAGTTAGAAACAGGGCACTCGGGTTTATAAGGCTATAGGATGACAAGAAGATCCAAGAACCGGTTAGGGGCTTCTACAAAGCAAGAATCTCCTGACAAGAAACAAGGATCCTCATTCAGGAATAACAACTCAAAGCCTTATTTCAAATTCAGCAATCAAAATGTCCAAGCAGTTGAAGAAAGAGACGATGAAAATGAAGATTATCCAAGTATTTTCAAGTATTACTTCTCTGTGGATACTCATGGCTTGATTTATTCCATGAAGGATCATGGAGAGAAGGCAAGATGGCCTCGGAAAAATGAGAAGTCGACTTCCTTTAAAGATAAATCCAAATTGTGTGCAATCCATGAAGATTTTGGCCATCAGACCGATGATTGTATTGGTTTAAGGAGGGAAATTGGATACCTCCTAAGCAAGGGCCACTTAAAGGAGCTCTTGGGAAGAAAAAATTCTATAATCCAGGATCCTGAAGATTTCCCACAGAAAGCTACTCCGCCCCCGTCAGGTGCACAAGTCATCAATTTCATCTCCGGTGGCTCAAATTTATGTGGAACTTCCTTCTCTTCGGCCAAGAGACATGTTACAGAGACGAAGCTGGAGAACGGGGGGAGACCTGTAATATCCACTACTTTGACGACCGATAAAAGAATCTTCTTTGATGAGGAAGATAAAACAAGCATCAAGGATCCGCGTCACGGAGGTTTGATTATAACTTTATTTATTGCTAACAATTATGTGCGCAAGATCCTAGTTGATGGTGGAAGTTCAGTCAACATCATCCAACACGATGTACTCCAGAAGATGAATATCCCAGACTCAGAGATCATCCGTAAAACATCTGTGCTAGTTGGTTTCAGTGGCGAAACCAAGAAAATAATGGGGGACATCAAACTCCCGATATACATTGAAGGGTTAAACTCTTACCAAAAAAATTGTGTTATTGATAATTTATCTTTTTGCAATGTTATTTTGGTTACATGGAATGAAGGTTGTAGCCTCTACTTATCACCAGTGTATCAAACTACCAACTCCTTGGGTATTAGTAAGGATAGATAGTGACCAAGTGGAAGCTAATAACTAGTACTCATCATCCATGAAGCCGACATCCAAACAAACGATGGTATAGCAACTACAACAACATCCTAGGAACGTGCTGGAGGCTCTAGAACAAGACCTAAAAGAAGTATCCTTGGATCCCGAGGATTTAGACGTGAAATTTTTCCTAGGATCCAGTATCCCTACTAGCATTGAAGAGGATATAGTATCCTTTCTCAAGCGATGAAAATCCAAATTTGCCTTCAAGCACTCAAACATGACAGGTATTTTGAAAGAGGTAATTACTCATAAGTTAGGCCTTGATAATTCCATTAAAACCGTCTATAAGAAGCGAAGGAAATTCTCTCCTGAAAGGAACGCGATCATACAAGAAGAAGTCGAAAAACTTCTTAAGGTTGGTATGATCAGAGAGGTTAAGTATCCTCGATGGTTGGCTAATGTGGTTGTTTCAAAAAAGAATGGAAAGTAGAGGGTGTGTGTCGATTTCACCGATTAAACAAGGCATGCCCCAAGGATCCTTTGCTGTTACCACATATAGACTCCATGGTGGATGCAACAGCAGGACATGATATGCTTACCTTTATGGATGCTTCCTCTGGATTTCAACAAATTCAGATGGAACCATCTGATCAAGAAGACACAACATTCATGACTCATACTGGAATATATTGCTATAATGCCATGCCTTTTGGACTAAGAAATGCATGTGCAACTTATCAACGCTTAGTCAACATGATGTTTAAAGACCAGCTAGGGAGGACCATTGAAGTCTATATAGACGACATGGTGGTCAAATCCAAGAAGGAAAAGGATAATCTTAGAGACTTGGAAGGAGCCTTCAATATCCTTGATCAATATAACATGAAACTCAATCCAACTAAATGTCATTTTGGTGTTAAGGCGGGAACGTTCCTTGGTTATATGGTCACTAAAAGAGGTATAGAGGCTAGCCCGGAATAAATACAAGCCATCATCAATCTGAAGTCACTCGTGAATGCAAAGGATGTACAAAGGTTGACTGGAGTAATTGCAGCCTTGAATAGATTCATCTCCCGGTCTTCAGAGAAATGTAAGGATTTATATGATATCCTTAGAAAGAATAAAAAATTTGAGTGGACGGAGAAGCATGAGGCTACACTCAAAGCCTTGAAGGATTACTTATCCTCAGCGACAACATTAATGAAGCCGGTGGATGGGGAACCCCTATCCTTGTACCTGGCTGTCTCGAGAAATGCGGTAAGTGTTGTCCGGGTAAAGGATCATGAAGGTGAACAACATCCTATTTATTATGTAAGTAAAAGACTTCTAGATGCTGAAACCAAGTATTCTCATTTAGAAAAGTTAATTCTTGCACTTATTATGGCTTCTACTAAGTTAAGCCATTACTTTGAAACTCATACTATAATTGTGAAAACTAACTATCCTATCAAGAATGTTCTTAGAAAACCAGAGATGTCAGGTAGGATGGCTAAATGGGCTGTGAAGCTAAGTGCATATGATATCCAATACGAGCCGATGACTGCTATAAAGTCTCAAGCATTAGCTGACTTTGTGAATGATTTCAGTAGTGATCTACAAAAGGAAGCTGACTTGGAGGTTCAACAGTTAGAAGAAACCAAGGATCCTTGGATCCTGTTCGCAGATGGAGCATCCAACCTTAGAGGAACAAAATTAGGTATCCTACTAAAATCGCCACAGGGGGGGGCATAATACCCCAGTCTATAGCCTGTGAGTTTCAAGCCATTAACAATGAAGCAGAATATGAGTCCCTAATTGTAGGTTTGCAACTATCTAAACACATGAGGATCAGGTATCTTCAAATGTATATAGAATCATTATTAACAGCTAACCACTTTAATGGCACGTATGTTGTTAAAGGTGAAAAACTAATCAACTATCTAGATATTGTGAGAGAACTGTCAAAGTTTTTTGATTCTTTTAGTATTATATAGGTACCAAGGGAAGAAAATGCTGGGGCAGATGCTTTGGGAAATCTAGCTTCATCCTTGAAGATCCTGGAAGCCACTAAGATTCCAATCATTCATATACTCTCACCAGAAATAGGAGAACAAGAAGTTGGGGAGATAACAACTGACAAAGAGATTGTGCTTTGGGATCCATTATCCTCAAATAATCAAGGATCATGGATCCTCCCGATCAAGAAATTCATTCAAAATGGAGAGATTCCCACCACAGAGAATCCTAAATCCTTCAAACTTAAGGTATCAAAATACATTTTATTACATGATATTCTTTATATAAAATCTCTTGCATGTCCATACTTAAGGTGTATCGAAGATCCTGAAATTCAAGAGGTGCTTAAAGACTTTCACGAAGGAGATTGTGGTAATCATACTAGAGGTAGAGCCCTATTCTCTAGGATTCTAATAACAGGGTACTTCTGGCCAATCATGAAGAGAGATGTTATGGAATATTCGAATAAGTGTGATGCTTGTCAAAGACACGGCAACATCCTACACCAGCCAGCGGAACCTATGTATCCTATATCCTCATCATGGCCTTTCATGAAGTGGGGAATGGATATCGTGGGTAAGCTACCAAAAGCGCCGGGAGGAAAAGTATTCATGCTTGCAATGACTGATTACTTTTCGAGGTGGATAGAAGCAGAAGCTTTTGTTCAAGTCCGCGAAAAAATAGGTGATATCCTTAATTAAAAGAAATATTATTACTAGATTTGGTTTCCCTTTATAAATTATTTGTGACAATGGTTCCCAGTTTATCGGGAAAAGAGCCACTAACTTTTGTGACAGCCGGGGTATCAAGATGATCACTTCTACACCAGTTCACCCTCAAGCCAATGGCCAAGCAGAATCAAGTAACAAGATCATTATCAAAAATTTGAAGAAAAAATTGGGATCCAAGAAGGGTAAATGGGCCGAATAGCTACCCTATGTTCTTCGGGCTGATAGAATAACACCAAAGAATGCAACAAGTCAAACACCCTTCTCATTGGTGTTTGGATCGGAAGTTGAAATCTCTACTGAAATGGTGGTTCCCACTACTAGAACAAGCATCCGTGATCCTGAGGTCAATAATGAAATCCTTCTCGAAGACCTAGATACCGTTGAAGAGCTAAGAGACCTAACCAAGATCAGAATGGTAGTGTATCAACAAAGGGTAGCTGGGGCATACAATAAGAGTATTAGGATTCGAAGATTCCAAGAAGGAGATCTAGTCTTGAGAAAAGCCTTCCAAAATACAATTAATCCAGCAGATGGAAAGCTAGAACCTAAGTGGGAAGGCCCCTACTTGATCGAATCAGAGGTAGGAAATGGGGCATATCATTTGCTTACTATGGAAGGTAACAGGCTACCAAGAGCATGGAATGCTATCCATTTCCAGAAGTACTTTTCTGATCAAGATCAAGTATCCTTAAAGAATCAAGCATCCTTAAAGGATAAAGGATCCTAAAATTGGTAATATCTATCTAATCACTTATTTATTTCATATTCTTATTATTAGTCCAAGAATAATATGTTCTTGAAATTTATCTTTTCTAAGTTTTAAGTAACAATGCAGATTTCGATAAGAGGTTCAATGTCTAAGAGGTTGGCCACCTCTCCCTCAAGCTTAAGGTACATCAATGTTTCCTTTAGCCTAGCCCACGGTTAAGGTATGAACCTCGATGGTCATATCTTCTGCGGTTTAAAGGTTTTCACATTTCTTATAAATTAGAGTTTCTACACTCTCGTCTGGAGCATATGTTATCAAACGTATAGTCCAGGGAAGTGGGACCAGTACACGCTTAGTGGCTGACAATTTCGTTGCTTTCGGCTATATGGAGGATCATACGATTTATGGTAGACGTACCATACCACCGGTTTATAACATTTTCATGTTATATTAAGAAAAAGGTTTCTTACATTTTCATGTTAGCTAAGGTTTTGGTGTTTTCACAACACTTACATTTGGGCAAATCCCTAGTTGACATCCGTATCTTTGGGCCAGTCCCTAATTTAACACCAGCTTATTTGGGCTTGTCCACAGTTTATTCGGGCTTGTCCCCAGTTTGGGCTTGTCCCAGTTTATTTGGGCTTATCCCCAGTTTGGGCTTGTCCCCAGTTTATTGGGGCTTGTCCCCATTTTGTTGGGTTTAATCCCAGTTAGTATTATACGTTATTAGCAACAGGTATCCTAAGTTCGATTACAAGGATTACAGAAGGTTCAACGCTTATGGTAACTTAGGCCTAATTAGATCTTATGGTATGGTTTCTACTTATTAATTTACATTTACTTGGCTAAAATCTTTATATACTTATTTATGTAAGGATTTAAAATCCTTAAATTCTTTTTACAAGGATATTCTATCCTTAAAGCTTTTTACTCAGGAATATTTCTTAAAACTTTTAATAAATCTAAGACTATAACGGATATACTTTCAGAAATATAAATAACACACAAGTAGTCAAAAGTTTTAAGTTGTAATTACTAATAAGTCACCCGAATTTACCAAAATCCTTAACCCGGATTTTACCATACAAAAGATGGACCATCCACCCGGGTTAAGAAGGTGTTACTAATTGTTCAAAAGTGCAGGAAAATAAAAACAGGGGCATCAAAAGCTTCATCCCCATAAACAGAGGATCCCTCCACCTTTGCTACCCCTGAGAATTGTCTTAAGGATCATGGATCCTTTATCCTAATCACTATTGTCTATTACAAACCATAATCAAATATCCTTAAACACAAAAAAGCACATAGAAAACGGGCTCAGGCCTTGTCTTTCCTATCCTTTATTGCCCGCCTTAGCAGCTTCATCATCAGCTGCTTCTTCCTTTCCATCATCCTTGTCACCCGCATCCTTCACACCACTGGTTCCAGCTTCACCTTCCTCTACAGTCTTCTTCTCTTCGCCAGCATCCTCCTCCTCCTCTACCACTCCCAGCCTAGCCAAAGACTTTTTCCATTCATCAACCTCCCAGTTAGCCCTGTCAAAAGAAGGATCATTTGCCTCATACACGAACTGGATCCTTGCTTGCAGGATCAGCTTTGCAACACATATCTTTGCTTCATCAGTCGTTGCCTTGATCTCATCCTTCATCTTCATTTTCATGGCAAGAACTTGGGAGTCTGCCCTTTTCTTCTCCTTTGTAAGCTTAGCAACCAGCTTATCCTTGGTAGCAGCAAGAGTCCTAAATCCTGTCAAAGTGTCCTTAAGGTCCTTGATGACTGACCTGTAGTAAGAGTGGAAACCTTGGATGCCCTATAAGCCACAAGAATGGGATCAACAACAATTATATAACAAGACTGACAAGCAGAATAAAGGATCCTTACCTGAGTGACCGCTTCTTGAAGCTGCTTCTCGACTTCCTGGACTTCTGCTTGAGGTTCTGGTAGCTTCCTCTTCTTCCCCGACTGAGCCTTAGCTCTAGTGGTCACAGTGTGAGGGCTAGGAGCCTGGCCAGACTTGGATGGTTCCTTCTTGACTGTCTTTGGAGAAATCAAGTGGTCAATATCATCGAAGGAGAATTGGGCAGCAGGCTTGTTGGCAACTTAGGCATGTTTACAGAAACAACAAAACAGATAAGTTATCGTTTTTTATTACAAAATTAATATACTTATCTCTACAATTATACTTACTTGATATATTTGTTAGGGCATGAATTTTATGTTGAGGATCCTTAATCCTTAACTATCTTATGGATAGATTATCCTCGAGATATGTATCAGGTTATGAAGGATCAACAATCCTCGGTATTATTTTTTTACTAATGATTGCGTTTAGTATGGTGATGTGTTAGATAGGTATAACAACTTTAAGATCCAGTCTACTGTATATTCCACTACAAGACACTTGCAACACATGGTTGAGACTGAAGACTAAGCCAGTGGAAGAAGTAGCAGAATGACAGGACCAATTACTGAGTACTAAGGTCGAGATATGTTATTCTTGAAGACGTGTTTGGATCAATGATCCTCCTGGAGAGTTCTCTAGCTGAAGTATGAATCCGAGAGCCGTAGTCAACATAACTATTAATGGATGAATTTCGTATGAAGACCGACGTTTAAATAACAACAACGGCTCCTAGACCTAGTCCACCACTTAATTCGTTAATAAACGGCTATTAGCATGTGGTCAAACAGCACGATGATGAAGAGTGGAAGACTAGCGGATTTATAGGATATAGTTGTTAGTTAGTTACTTGTTCTTTTTCTTTATATATTGAGTTGTGATCAACATTAGAAACACACGTTCACAAATACCCCAGCTGCTAAGTTATCTGTAATGACACACACATAGCATTCATTGTATCTGTTGATCAACAACTCCAACCCTTGTACCACCCTTTTTTTACTAATAAAGTGGTGATAGACGATTTTTCATCACCCGGGGTTTTTGTGCCGGCGATCCAAACCAGATAAAGGGCCTTTCCCCGTAACAAATCCTTTTTTTGCGTTTTTAATCGATACATACTTATTTTTATCATCTTAGCACTAATCCTCACTAAACGAATTTGGATACATTATCCTTAGCAGATTTTTATCCGAAACAATTTGGCACCCACCGTGGGACAATTGGTGCTATAATCCATATTATTCCTATCTTTTTCAACCTTTTCATACCCATATCACTATCAATGGCCTCTCAATCAACCTATGCTTCATCAACCATGCCGTCTACGGTTCCTCTCTCATCAAGGACTTTGCCGCCGATGCCTCCGCCAATCACGGGAGCATCGAGGGCTGCTGCTGCTGGAAGCAAGATGCAATTACCAGTTTTCCAGAACTCGAAAACCGCTGCTGCTGCGCTAGTGGTTAGTACTAACAATGATGTTTCATCTATGTTTTCGCAGGTTAAAGCATATATGGAGCAGCAGAACAAGACCAACCAGAGGATCCTTCGTGAGATAGAAGATCTCAAGAAGACTAAGAGGCCAGCGGAGGATCACACTCCCCTGATACCCAGGATGCTGGATTTCACCAGTCCAGGATCCATGGCTCAGTTCGCTCAAGGATCATCTATCCTTCAACAAGGGTCCATGGGTCAACAAACTCAAGGATTCTCATACTTCCAGAAAGGATCATCTGTCCTTCAACAAGGGTCCATGGGTCAACAGACTCAAGGATCCTTACTGCTTCAGCCAGGATCATCTATCCTTCAACAAGGGTCCATGGGTCAGCAAACTCAAGGATCCTCACACTTCCGACAAGGATAACCCATCCTTAAACCAGGATCCTCTGGATTATATCTTCAACGATCCTATAATTCCCAACCACAAGGATCCTTCTATCAGAATCAAGGATCCTCGGGAGTCCAACATCAACGATCCTCCGAAGCCATGAAGGAGATTTCATTCCCATGCAAACTATCGCGTCTGGTGGTCAAACTCCTATAGCTGACTCTTCTTATCATAGATACTCATCCGAGATGCCGACCTTCGCCCAGCAAAGAGGTAATTTATATGATCCTTTATCCTTAGATGCTAACCTTGGTTCCATGCAGGATGCAGGTATCAACCAAGCTATGGCCAAGGAGCTACATAAGCTCAAGGATATGATATCCAGTGTTCCCGAGGTGATACGACCAATCCCCGAGATACCCGAGGGAAGCCACAAATTATCCATATTTGCCCCACCTATCTGTGACACTGAAATCCCGAAGCGATTCCAAACCCCAAACATGAAGACTTATGATGGAACCACTGATCCTGAAGAACATGTGGCACAATACAGAGAAAGGATGGAAATCTACCCCATTCCTGAGAGACTCAAGGAAGCCTTCTTGTGTAAAGGCTTTGGATCCAAACTGACAGGATCAATATTAAAATAGCTGCTAAGTCTTCCTCCCTTTTCAATTACTTCTTTTTCACATTTAGTTAACTTGTTCAACAGTCAATTTTCCTGTAGCAGTAAATTTGAGAAGTTAACTAGTGATTTATACCGAGTTGTCCAACCAAGTGATGAATCCCTTAGGGACTTCGTCACGAGGTTCGGCAGGGAAGCTCTGGAAATCCCTAACTTGACATGGCTACTGCTGTTGAAGCCTTTAAGATTGGAATTCAGAGGGGCTCCCCCTTTTATGATCATCTTGTGATGACTCCTTGCAGGTCTCTAAATGAAGTAAGGAACGGGGCACTTAGGTTTATACGGCTGGAAGATGACAAAAGGATCCAATAAAGATTGGGGGCTCAGACAAAACAACAATTCCCTGATAAGAATAAAGGATCCTCATACAGGAACAATAACTCAAAGCCGTACAACAAGTTCAACAATCAAAACGTACGAGCAGTCAAAGAAGGAGATGATGATGAAGACTATCCTTGCATCTCCGAGTATTGTTTCTCCGTAGATACCCATGGCTTGATTTGTGCCATGAAGGATCTAGGGGAGAAAGCAAGGTGGCCCCGAAAGAATGAAAAGACGACTACCTTCAAAGACAAGTCTAAGTGGTGTGCCTTCCACGAAGATTTTGGCCACATGACAGACGAATGCATTGACTTAAGGAGGGAAATTGGATACCTCCTAAGAAAGGGTCACTTTAAAGAACTATTGGGAAGGAAGAAATCCAGGATCCAGGATCTTGAAGATCCTCCACAAAAAGCAACGCCACCACCACCAGATGCTCACGTGATCAACTTCGTCTCCTGAGACTGTGACATATTTCAAACATCTTATCCTAAAGAATGATTCAAGTTGGACGATGAAAGAAGGCCACTCATCCCTACTACTCGAATAACTGATGAGAGAATATTCTTCAATTCGAGTATCCAGGATCCTCACTAGGGTGAACTGGACTTACGAATGGTCAACTTCATCTCTGGAGGATCCGACATATGTGGAACTTCCTTCTACGCAGCAAAAAGGCTCGCCAAAGAGATCAAGTTGGATAACGGAGAATGACCGATAGTATCTACCACCTTAACAACAGATAAAAGGATCTTATTCGACGAAGAAGACAAACTAAACATCCAGGATCCTCACCATGACGGTTTGATTATTACTTTATTTATCGCTAACCATTATCTACGCAGGATCCTAGTAGACAGTGGAAGCTCAGTCAACATCATCCAGCATGATGTCCTTAAGAAGATGAACATTCCAGATTCCGAAATCATCCCTAGAACATCAGCGCTAGTCAGTTTCAGTGGAGAAACTAAGAAGACATTGGGGGACATCAACCTCCCAATTTATATTGAAGGGTTAAATTCATATAAAAAATTCTGTGTTATTGATAACCTTTCTTGTTGCAATGTTATTTTAGGCAGGCCCTGGCTCCATGGGATGAAGGCGGTGGCCTCAACTTACCACCAATGCATCAAACTACCTACCCCATGGGGAGTTGTGAAGATAGTTGGTGATCAGGCAGAGGCCAGGAACTATTATTCCTCATCAATGAAGCCAATAGCCAAGCAGACTATAGCATAGCAACCATAGCAACATCCTAGGAACGTACTGGAAGCTCGAGAGAAACATTTAAAAGAAGTATCCTTAGACCCCGCAGATCCAGATGTAAAGGTGTTCCTAGGATCCAGTATCCCCGATGAGATTGAGGAGGATATGATATCCTTCCTTAAACGAAGAAAATCCACATTTTCCTTCAAACATTCAGACATGACAGGTATTTCAAAGGAGGTAATCACTCATAAGCTCAGCCTTGATTTATCTATTAAACCCATACATCATAAGCGAAGGAAATTCGCTCCTGAGAGGAACAAGATCATCCAAGAAGAAGTTGAAAAACTTCTTAAGGCCGGTATGATCAAAGAGGTTCAATATCCTCGATGGTTGGCTAATGTGGTTGTGGTTTCAAAAAAGAACGAAAAGTGGAGGGTATGTGATGTGTCGTAAAACACACTTACTTTCCATAGAGTTTTATCATGATTTACGTACTTAATTAGATTAATTATTAAGTTTTATGGTTTGTTTATGCTTGATTTTACAAAGTTGAATGTTTACTTGTAGGTTATGAGATTTGGTGAAAAAAGAATGATATTTGAAGACTTTAGGGGCTTAATTGGTCAAGTTTCAATACTACAACTCAAGCCCCGACCCAAGCCCACAAATTAGAGCCTTTCATGCCTTATTATATTAACTAAAAGAAAAAAATAAAAAACCCTAAGTCTACACTTACCTGCCGATCGGAATAAGAAGATTAGAAGGAAAAGTTGATTGTGTTTTATTTTGTGGTGGGAATTAATTTGGGTTTTGTTTGTTTTAAGGAAACAAGCCATTTGCTTGTTGTGTGGCTGAGATAGAATCTCACAGAAGTAGCATCACAAAATCAAGATTAAAACTAAAAAACCTCTTTGGTGGTTTACCTCCGATCGGGACAGCAAGAGGACCAAGGGAAAAACAGTTTTTGCTTTTTGTTAAGCCAAGGAAAGAAGAAGAAAGCCAAAGGTGATTCGGGACAGCAGCTCGGGTTGTTTTTCATCATATATCTCAGCTCATAATCTTAAGTAATCATTCATAAACTTTGTCTTTTGTTCAAGAACCCTAACTAGTTAAACTTGATCTTTTTGTTGGATTGTTTTGCAAGTAATTTGAAGTTTGACTTGTGTTTGATTGTTCTTGATCATTGAATGAGTTTACTTATGTTTATTTTAATGTTTATGATGTTTATCTTAAATATATTCTGCTGTCCAAAATCAATGTGTAGCTAAACTTGTTTGTTCTACCTAGGTTAGATGAATATTGTTAGGTTTTAGTAAGTAGTTTGGATTGTTGATGATCATGGCTTGAGTTGTTAATGTAAAGTTTGTTTTAACATTGAATTAGGTTATGTTTAGTGGCTGTGAATTTGTTAATTACACTCATATACCTCTTGCTTTGATTAATTGAATGAGTTTTGATTGATTGTTGCTTGTTAGGACTCTTTACTTAGTGTTTAGGGTTTGTTTGCGGGGTGATCAACCGTAGGGTTTAAATGAGTGTATTAATTGAATATAATCAGCGGGTAGAAACCTTCTTAGAGACCGAGAGGTGATAGGAAGTAGGGTCGTCTCATAGCTTTTACTTGTTAGGATTAGGATCGCGCGAGAGCGGGTTCGGTTCTTGTCGGGTTTGGGTTTGTGAGCGATTAGTTGACCTAGTTTAAGTTGAGATAAATTGTTCCTCTATCCTTGGTTGCGTAGTATTCGTCTCCATTAGGGTAGTGTGTCAGTGAGACCGAGAGGAGAGTCGGCATTAGAGCACGTTAACAATTCGTCACCCGGTTAGTTCTTAAAATCAACTAAGTGTAGGTTAGGGTTTGTTAGTGAGACCGAGAGGTAATCTAGCTTCCTGAGTGAACCTTATTTGTGTCATCCTTAGGAACCGGTGTCGTGAGATTTTACAATCCAATAGCTTACTATACCTTCAATAGGATTCTTACCCATGTAGACGTTTTTTCCCATTGATAAAACTTACTTTCACAGTTTCGTTTAGTCTTCTTAAATTAAGTCTTTTAAGTTAATTAAATTAAGTTAGGTTAAGTATTTAATAATATAAAAATCATAAAAAAATATATTATTCTTAGGTGAGTCTTATTTAGGGTTAAGTATTAGATACGTTTGCGACACGTTTCATTCTGCTTATTTAGGGTGAGTCTTATTTAGGGTTAAGTATTATGTAGGGTTAAGTATTAGATACGATTGCTCATTCTGCTCAATTTCACGGGTTGCTCCATGAGAACTCACATGCTCATATCACTCGCATTACACGAATTTGCGACACGTTTCATCTTGTCGGCGTATCCGAAGACGCTATCAAATCTTTCCGTTCTCACTCGTTGATCATGCGAGTCTGTGGCTTGAGTCCCTCCCACAGGGATCCATTGCTACTTGGGCTGCCATGCAGACCCAAGTTCTTGAAAAATACGATCCCCCGGCTAAGGCCGCTCGTTTGCGTAACCAGATCCATTCTTTCCAGATGGAGGACACCGAGAGCTTCTACGAGGCGTGGGATAGGTTCAAAAATCTACTTGCTTTATGTCCAAACCACGGCCTACAAGACTGGGCGGTTGTTGAGAAGTTCTAACACGGAGTGACGTACGCGACTCAGAGTATGCTCGACACGGCTGCGGGAGGTAACCTATTGACGACGAAGGATACGGATGAGTGCATTGCCTTGTTTAACGGTTTAGCCATGAGTGGATACCAGCGACCACCAGTTAAGAGTACCAAAACCGTCGACGCCTTATCACGCGGCATGCATTCGGTCGACACGAGCACCGCACTTGCGACACAAGTTGAGGCGTTAGCAAAGATCGTGAAGGACTTGCAGGTGAAAAGTAAGTTATGCGAGATTTGTAGAGGGGGGCATGATACCGTTCAGTGCCCCGTAGGTTTCCAGGAGGAGGCAGTCGACTTCGTTAATAATCCAAACTGAAATCAAAACTCTTTCAATTATTATAATTCGGGCTGGAGAGGTAACCAAAATTCCAACTGGAGGAGCGGAAATCATTCCAGCTTCCAGCAACGTCAGAGCCTATTCCAGGATTCCGGTGAGGAAATGAGTAGCGGGGAGAAGAAGGCCACGTTAGAGGAGATGATGGCACAGCAGACACAGATGCTGTCGTAACTCATGACTCGAGAGGACTCCCGTCACAAAGAAACTCAAGAGAAATTTCGGGAGCACGAGTCATTCATGAGAAACCAAGGAGCGTCAATTCAAAATCTTGAGCGTCAGATAGGAGAGATAGCAAGTCATCTAAATGAGAGGTCGCCAGGTACACTTCCAAGTAACACTGAACATAATCCGAAGGCGTTCGCGAAAGGCTGTGACGACGAGGAGCGGTGCCGGGGCACGTAGTGAGCCCGTGATTCAGGAAGCGACGAGAGGAGTCGTTCACGAACCTGCGGTAGATGTAGAGGAGCAGGTAGACGAGGCGATTCAGTTGGAGTCTCCACCGGCCAAGGTGCATCAGAGGCACAACCCCGGAAGTACAGCACAGGCCGAGAATCAACCATTACCCAGCACACCACCGAGAGTCTACACACCTAGACTCCCATATCCCGGGTGAGTCCGTAGGGACAGAGATGAGGAGCAGAACTCCAAATTTCTTGATCTTCTGAAGCAACTTCATCTTAATATTCCTTTCCTTGAGGCACTTACACAAATGCCCAAATACGCAAAGTTCCTGAAGGATATTCTTTCGAACAAAAAGAAGTTAGCTAAAGTCTCTTCCATTCCTTTGAGTGTTGGTTGCTCTGCAGTCTTGAAGAGAAAGTTACCAGAAAGATATCCGATCCTGGGAGTTTCACGATTCCCTGCATCTTGAGTGATAATACGGTTGTTCATGCACTGGCAGATCTTGGTGCCAGTATTAATCTCATGCCGTATTCCGTGTATCGCAAGTTGGGTCTAGGCGAACCGAGGCCTACCCGTATGATTATCCAGCTTGCTGATTGTTCTGTGAAATACCCCCGAGGGGTGGTCAAGAATATGCTAGTTCGTGTCAACAAGTTCATATTCCTGGTGGACTTTGTCATCCTGGACATGAACGATGATGATAGTGTCCCACTTATATTGGGCCGACCATTCCTTGCCACTGCACAGGAGTTGATCGACGTCTGCGAGGGTAAGTTGATCTTGAGAGTTGAGGATGAGAACGTCACTTTTGACATTCGACAGTCACTGAAACACCCCAAGTCTGCTGATGACTCCTTAAACTTTATTGATACCATCATGGAGCATGTTGGGGAGTTTCTCAGCGAAATTTGTGGAGGATCTGCCTCCGACACCCAGATTCTCGATAGGTAGATTCCGGAGATTGAAATGGTTGCCATAACCAATTAGTCCTTAGATGACAACACCGAGTCGCATACCCCTGAATCTGGCGTAACTGCTGAGATCGTACGAGACGATCCAATGGACCGACCTTTGGTCGAGAGTCCTCCTTCTTCCTTAGAGCTTAAGGATTTACCTTCCCACCTTGAGTATGCGTTTCTAGATGAGGAGAGGAAGCTTCTGGTTATCATTGCATCTGCTTTGACGGAGGTCGAGAAGGAGAAGTTGTTGAGGGTGCTACGAGAGCACAAAGAGGCTATTGCATGGAAGATTATCGACATCAAGGGTATCAACCCTTCGTTTTGCACTCATAAAATCCTCATGGAGTAAAATTTCAAAACTGTCGATCAGCCACAACGGCGGCGTAATCCGAAAATGCAAGAGGTCGTAAAGAAGGAGATCATTAAACTCCTTGATGCGGGGATCATTTTCCCCATTTCTGATAGTGCTTGGGTGAGTCCAGTCCAAGTGGTTCCTAAAAAGGGTGGCATGACTGTCGTCACCAACGAGAGGAACGAGCTTATTCCCACGAGGACTGTGACGGGATGGCGAGTCTGCATCGACTATCGCAGACTGAATGATGCCACCAGGAAAGACCACTTTCCTTTACCTTTCATTGATCAGATGTTAGAGCGTTTAGCAAGTCAGCAGTACTACTGCTTCCTAGATGGTTTCTCCGGGTACTTCCAGGTTCCGATAGATCCCGACGACCAGGAGAAAACCTGCCCTTACGGAACGTTTGCTTACAAACGTATGACGTTCGGACTTTGTAACGCTCCGGCCACATTCTAGAGATGTATGGTGGCCATTTTCCATGATATGATCGAGGACTCCATGGAGGTGTTCATGGATGATTTTTCCGTATTTGGGAGTTCCTTCGAACATTGTTTATCAAATCTCGAGAGGATGATGTCCCGCTGCGTTGACACCAACCTAGTCCTTAACTGGGAGAAATGTCATTTCATGGTTCGCGAGGGCATTGTTCTGGGTCATCGGATTTCAAATGCAGGGATAGAGGTTGATTGAGCAAAGGTCGAGACCATTTCTAATCTTCCCCCGCCTACTTCTTTGAGATCCATTCTTAGTTTTTTAGGTCATGTCGGTTTCTACCGCCGGTGCATCAAAGATTTTTCTAAGATTGTGAGACCCATGACCAAACTTTTGGAGAAGGATGCTCCATCTGTTTTTTCTGAGCAGTGTATCGAGGCGTTTGATCTTCTAAAAGAAAAAATCGTTAACGCCCCGATCATGGTTGCTCCCGACTGGTCGTTACCATTCAAGTTGATGTGTGACACGAGTGACTTCGCAGTCGGAGCGGTTCTTGGACAACGGAAGGATAAACACTTCCATCCGATCTACTATGCGAGCCGGACCTTAAATGGCGCACAGGAAAGCTATACCACCACCGAAAAAGAGCTTTTAGCTGTGGTGTTCGCTATCGATAAATTTAGGTCCTACCTGGTTTTGTCCAAAATGATTGTTTACACGGATCATGCTGCTATTAGATATCTCTTCAGCAAGCAGGATGCTAAGCCTCGTCTTATCCGATGGATCCTGTTGCTTCAAGAGTTTGATATAGAGATCCGTGATAAAAAGGGGGCCGAGAATGTGGCGGCCGATCATCTTTCACGTCTAGAGGGAGTTGATTTAGAAGATTCGATAGTCAGGAACGACGATCGTTTCCCGAAGGAGAGTCTGATGTTTGTTACTGCAAAAGAGGAAGGTTTTCCATGGTTCACTGATTTCGCGAACTATCTTGCTGAAGGATACCTCCCGAAGATGACTTACCAGCAAAAGAAGAAATTCTTTGCTGACATCAAATTTTACCTTTGGGATGACCCGTATCTTTTCCGCATCGGTGCTGATCATCTTATTAGAAGGTGTGTAGATGTCAAGGAAGGATGGCAAATTTTGAGCCATTGTCGTGTGGGACCTACAGGAGGTCACCACGGTGTGAGTTCTACGGCGAAGAAAGTCTTTGATTCTGGTCTTTACTGGCCGTCTATCTTTAAGGATGCTCATCTGTTTGTTAAGAGTTGTGATCGTTGCCAGCATGTCAACAACATTTCTTCGCGAAACGAAATGCCCCAAAATTCCATTCAAGTTTGTGAGGTTTTTGATATTTGGGGTATTGATTTCATGGGACTGTTTCCATCTTCGCGTGGAAACAAGTACATACTCGTGGCCGTCGATTACGTGTCTAAGTGGGTTGAGGCCAAAGCTCTACCCACCAATGATGCCCGAGTGGTAGTCCGTTTTCTAAAAAGTCTATTTGCTCGTTTTGGAGTCCCGGAAGCCTTGATCAGTGATCGAGGTACTCACTTTTGCAACTCGCAGATGGATAAGGTGTTGCGGCGTTATGGGGTCACCCATCGTCTTGCGACCGCCTACCACCCACAGACTAGTGGGCAAGTAGAAGTGAGTAATCGGGGAATCAAACGTATTCTCGAGAAAACGGTTGGTTCAAATCGTCGGGATTGGTCCAACAAATTAGATGACGCTCTGTGGGCCTTCCGTACAGCCTACAAGACTCCGACTGGTTCTACACCATTTCAGATGATTTATGGGAAGGCTGTCATCTTCCTGTTGAATTGGAACACCGCGCTTCATGGGCCCTCCAAAGGATTAATCTTGATTTATCTACGGCAGAGGGTAATCATTTCCATCAGTTACACGAGTTAGAGGAGCTACGGGATCACGCATATGCACAATCATTTAGGTATAAGGAGCATACGAAGGAACTGCATGATAGAAAGTTGAAGGGTAATAAGAAGTTCAAGTGTGGGGATAAGGTTTTACTGTATAACTCCCGGTTGAGGTTATTCCCGGGAAAGTTGAAATCCCGATGGTCGGGACCGTTCACGGTCACTGAGGTTTTCCCGTATGACACGATTGAGATACAAGATCAAAGCGGGAAGTTTAAGGTGAACGGTCATAGATTGAAACACTACATAAGCGAGCCGATAACTGATCAGACAGTCGAGGTGTTCTACCTTGACTCATTCACCGAAGCGTAGACATGATGGATGCATCACTCTGGAGACAGCCCGAGTTGTAGAGTTTGTAATAAGTTTATCTTTATTATCTGTTTTTATTTTTTTTATTTTTATTTAAATAAACATAAAAATACAAAAAAATTAAATATTTAATAGAAACCAAAAAAATTAAAAAAATACAAAAACACAAAAATATGTTTATTTCTTATCTTTTTGTTTTCTGTTTTGTACGCCGCTACATGCGAGCGAGTTTGAGTTATTGCAGGTATTATTATGTGCATGGTAGCTCTGATGGCGTTTTGGAACTGGTTCACCCGAGGTTGCGGCAGCGAATGAAATGCTATACGGTCGTTTGATTGATACACAGCTGATGAAGAATCTGCATCTAAACCAGGGGAGTAACTCGTTCTCTATTTTATTTTTTGCATTTTAAGTTTTAATTTTATTTTTCAGGTTTTATTTTCTTTTTATTTCTTTTCCTTGTTCTCATCGAGGACGATTTCGTTCTAAGTGTGGGGATGGGAATTTATTTTACTTAGTTGTAGAAAAAAAATTTAAAAAAAAAAGAGTTTAAAAAAAATGTCCCTTGAAAATTGTTTTTGTTCTACGTTAAGCAGGAAATTGTATTATTACCAATGTGCTAACGAACTCTCGGATAAAAGGGATGTGTCGGTAGGCCCAACTAGCTTTGATAGTCCTTTTTAGTATGTTTTCATATATATAATAATTTAAAAACGGTGAAACCGAATTTCGATGCTTAGGGAGGATTACCATAATCTAGAAACTTTGAGATGGTAAGAATTAAATTCACTTAAAACAGCACACACCACATGTCCATCTTTCTACGAGCTTAGAAATTGTTATATTTTAGGGTGATATAAAAGATTGAAAAAAAAGTATGTTTTGAAAGTTTGTTATGTATTGTATTATCCAAAGTTGTTCAAGACAAGCAAAATGCTTATGAAGAAAGTTATGTATTGTAAAATTCCAAATGAGCATTGTTTAAAGTTAGAAAAAGAGGCCAAAGATGCACATACTAGACGGGACTTAGAGTTTACGTGTTACCTTGGGGATAGTGACTCTGAGGATACACTATTGGGGCTCGAAGGTTCTTAGTCAATAAATATGAAATTAGGAGTTTATTGGACAAAGTCTAATAATATTTAGGAATAGCTCGTACGACCTCCACATGACCATTCATCCATCCAAATTTCACCGAGTGCATCTAATTAGTACAATCAACGAGTCCTTGGCTTATGGTGATTTGTTGAACCAGTTTGCTTCGACTATAGTTTTTCTAGCTCTTTTTGTCTGAGATGGGGTAGGTGTAGCCTTAATTTTTGAACTTAAAATGTTTAATGCAAAAGGGGGGCTTGATTGGCTGGTGGCTGGGTTTAAGTGGACAACAATATCGGCAATCGCGGTCAATATGTCAGGTTGTTTCTTGTGCTTTGAAAATGATAATAATATGAGAGTTTGTTGTTTTTCACTTGGGTATGATCCTATGTAGATTACTTTTTCAGGGACGAAAAAGACTTAAGTGTGGGGATGTTTGATGTGTTGTAAAACACACTTACTTTCCATAGAGTTTTATCATGATTTACATACTTAATTAGTTTAATTATTAAGTTTTATGGTTTGTTTATGCTTGATTTTACAAAGTTGAATGTTTACTTGTAGGTTATGAGATTTGGTGAAAAAGAATGATATTTGAAGACTTTAGGGGCTTAGTTGGTTAAATTTCAATACTACAACTCAAGGCCCGACCCAAGCCCACAAATTAGAGCCTTTCATACCTTATTATATTAATTAAAAGAAAAAATAAAAAGACCCTAACTCTACACTTACCTGCCAATCGGAATAAGAAGATTAGAAGGAAAAGTTGATTGTGGTTTATTTTGTGGTGGGAATTAATTTGGGTTTTGTTTGTTTTAAGGAAACAAGCCATTTGCTTGTTGTGTGGCTGAGATAGAATCTCACGGAAGTAGCATCACAAAATCAAGATTAAAACTAAAAAAACCTCTTTGGTGGTTTACCTCCGATCGGGACAGCAAGAGGACCAAGGGAAATTCAGTTTTTGCTTTTTGTTAAGCCAAGGAAAGAAGAAGAAAGCCAAAAGTGATTCGGGACAGCAGCTCGGGGTGTTTTTCATCATATATCTCAGCTCATAATCTTAAGTAATTATTCATAAACTTTGTCTTTTGTTCAAGAACCCTAACTAGTTAAACTTGATCTTTTTGTTGGATTGTTTTGCAAGTAATTTGAAGTTTGACTTGTGTTTGATTGTTCTTGATCATTGAATGAGTTTACTTATGTTTATTTTAATGTTTATGATGTTTATCTTAAATATATGATGCTGTCCAAAATCAATGTGTAGCTAAACTTGTTAGTTCTACCTAGGTTAGATGAATATTGTTAGGTTTTAGTAAGTAGTTTGGATTGTTGATGATCATGGTTTGAATTGTTAATGTAAAGTTTGTTTTAACATTGAATTAGGTTGTGTTTAGTGGCTGTGAATTTGTTAATTACACTCATATACCTCTTGCTTTGATTAATTGAATGAGTTTTGATTGATTGTTGCTTGTTAGGACTCTTTACTTAGTGTTTGGGGTTTGTTTGCGGGGTGATCAACCGTAGGGTTTAAATGAGTGTATTAATTTAATATAATCAGCGGGTAGAAACCTTCTTAGAGACCGAGAGGTAATAGCAAGTAGGGTCGTCTCATAGCTTTTACTTGTTAGGATTAGGATCGTGCGAGACCGGGTTCGATTCTTGTCGGTTTTGGGTTTGTGAGCGATTAGTTGACCTAGTTTAAGTTGAGATAAATTGTTCCTCTATCCTTGGTTGCGTAGTATTCGTCTCCATTAAGGTAGTGTGTCGGTGAGACCGAGAGGAGAGTCGGCGTTAGAGCACGTTAACAATTCGTCACCCGGTTAGTTCTTAAAATCAACTAAGTGTAGGTTAGGGTTTGTTAGTGAGACCGAGAGGTAATCTAGCTTCCTGAGTGAACCCTAGTTGTGTCATCCTTAGGAACCGGTGTCGTGAGATTCTACAATCCAATAGCTTACTATACCTTCAATAGGATTCTTACCTAGGTAGACGTTTTTTCCCATTGATAAAACTTACTTTCACAGTTTCGTTTAGTCTTCTTAAATTAAGTCTTTTAAATTAATTAAATTAAGTCAGGTTAAGTATTTAATTATATAAAAATCATAAAAAAAATATATTATTCTTAGGTGAGTCTTATTTAGGGTTAAGTATTAGATACGTTTTCACGTGTCCTTGTGTTCGACACTCGGACTTCCTTAGTGCTATACTATTAGTGATCGGTACACTTGCGGGTTTTGTGTGGCTTCTTTAGGAATTTCGTTCAATAAATTTTAAGCTTAGTTGTGAGAGCATCGTTATACACACATCAGTATGCGTTGATTTTACAGATTTAAACAAGACATGTCCCAAGGATCCTTTCCCGTTACCACATATAGACTCCATGGTGGATGCAATGGCAGGACATGAAATGCTTACCTTCATGGATGCTTCCTCTGAATTTCAACAAATTCCGATGGAACCATCTGATCAAGAAGATACTGCATTCATGACTCTTACCTGCATATATTGCTATATTGCTATGCCATTTAGACTAAGAAATGCAGGGGCAACATATCAAAGACTGGTTAACATGATGTTCAAGGATCAGTTAGGTAAGACCATGGAAGTCTACATAGATGACATGGTAGTGAAGTCAAAGAAGGCTGAGGATCACCTCAAGGATCTTGAAGAAGCTTTCAATATCCTTGACCAATATAACATGAAACTAAATCCGTCAAAAGGCCGCTTTGGTGTTAAGGCTGGAAAGTTTTGGGATATATGGTGACTAAAAGAGGAATTGAAGCAAGCCCAGAGCAGATTGAAACCATCATCATCATCAATTTAGAGTCGCCTGTAAATGCCAAGGATGTCCAAAGGCTCACGGGAAGAATAGCCGCTCTCAATTGGTTCATCTCAAGATCCTCCGAGAAATGCAAAGACTTCTATGACATTCTTAGAAAAAATAAGAAGTTTGAATGGACGGAAAAGCATGAGGCTGCGCTCAAAGCCTTAAAGGATTACTTATCCTCGGCTCAAGCTCTAATGAAGCCAGTGGATGGAGAATCCTTATATCTATATCTAGCAGTTTCAGGTAACGCAGTAAGTGTCGTCCTTTTCAAGGATCATGAAGGTGAACAGCACCCAGTGTATTATGTAAGTAAGAGTATTTTAGACGCAGAAGCCAGGTATTCTCATTTAGAAAAGTTAATCCTTGCTTTAATTATGGATTCTTGATGTGTAGTAAAACACACTTACTTTCCTTATGATTTTATCATGGTTTTTATGCTTAATTGCTTATTTTATGAAAGTATTGGGGGTTAAGTGCAATAATTTACAAAGTTTAAATGTTAATTGTAGGTTTATGAAACATGGTGAAAAAAGAGTTAAGTTGGAAGACTTTAGGGGCCTTTTTGGTCAAGTTTCAAAGCTACAACTCAAGGCCCGACCCAAGCCCACAAGTTAGAAGCCTTACATGATATTATATTAAGTTAATTAACTTATTTTTAAGCCATTATCCGGCCCTAAATCCCGAAAATAAAAAAAACCCTAACTCCTATCCATAGTTCCGATCGGCAGCAGCAAAGGAAGAGAAAAAAAGAGTTTGTGGCGGCTGTGGTGGCTGTTGTGACGGCTGGAGAGGAAGAAGAACACCAAGGAGAGTCTTGTGCAGCTGCTAGGCATCAAATACATTGATAATCTGAGCCATATAAACCTTAAGTAATCATTCATAAACTTTGTTTCTTGTTCAAGAACCCTAACTAGTTGAATTGATCTTTTTCTTTGGATTGTTTTGCAAGTAATTGATTGTTTGACTTTGATTTAGTTATTCTTGGATCTTGAATGAGTTTGATTATGTTTATGTTGATGTTTATGATGTTTTACTTGAATGTTAAGGGCTGTCCAAACTTAATGAGTAGCTAATCTTGTTTGTTCTACCTAGGTTTGATGAATATTGTTGGGTTTTGACTAGTAATATGGATTGTTAATGATCATGGCTTAAATTGTTAATGTAAAGTTTGATTTAACAGTAAATTAGATTGTGTTTAGTGGCTGTGTTTTGTTTGATTATACCTAATAACCTCGTGCTTTAATTAATTGAATCGGTTTTGATTAGTTGTTGCATGTTTAAGGCTCTTTACTTTGTGTTTAGGGTTTATTTGCGGGAAGTACAACCGTAGGGATAAGTGGGTAAATTAATTAGATAAAATCAGTTTTGAAACACCTTCTTAGAGACCGAGAGGTGATAAGAAGTAAACTCGTCTCATTACTTTTACTTGTTAGAATTAAGATCGCGCGAGAGCGGGTTTTGTTCTTGTCGGGTTTGGGTGTTTGAGCGATTAGTTGGTCTAGTTTAAGTTAAGTTGAATTGTTCCTCTATCCTTGGGTGCGTAGTATTCGTTTCCATTAGGCTAGTGTGTCGGTGAGACCGAGAGGTGAGTCGGCATTAGAACACGTTAATAATTTGTTTTCCCGGTTTGTTCTTAAAATCAACTAAGATAAGTTAGAGTTTGTTAGTGAGACCGAGAGGTGATCTGACCTTCTTGAGTGAACCTTAGTTGTGTCATCCTTTAGGACCGATGTCGTGAGAGTTTTCAATCCATTGTCTTGTCATTTCCTTCAATATGATTCTTACCTAGGTAGACGTTTTTATCACTGTAGTAAAAGTTTCCGAAGTTTTGTCAAAAGTTTTCATTTAGTTAAGTTAAGTAGTTAAATTAAATCTAAAAAAAATCAATTAAATATTTTGGTGAGTCTTGGTTAGAGTTTAGTGATTATAAACGTTTTCACGTGTCTTCGAGTTCGATATCCGGACTTTCCTCATCCGTGCTATACGCGACCGGTACACTTGCAGTTTGTGTGAACTAGGATAGATTGTTTGGTTTTTAAAGTTTAGTTACGACTTGTGTTTTATTTATATATATATAAATATATTTTCGCACATCAAGTTTTTGGCGCCGTTGCTGGGGACACGGTTTGAGGCGTATTAAGAACGACTCGAGTTAGGACTTGCCTTTTTTTTTTACTACTTGTCTTTCTTATTTGTTTTGTTTGTTAGTTTAAAATAGTTTAGCTAATTATAGTTTCTTTTATTTATTTTAATAGTTGTATGCGACGTACTCGATCTCTAGGACCACCAGAAATTGAAGGATTCCCCGAACCAAAGAGAGAGCTTTGTGAGAGACGTCGTACAAAACCGTCTTCCAGTTCATCTACATCCGTCGGTAATACGTTCTCTTCTCCTACTTTTTCTAAACCCGTCATTAGGGATAGGATTATGGGCCACGCGAACCCACCACCGAGGAGGACAGTTGCAAACCGGGCCCATCCGGTCGATGCTGGCGCGAGATCCAGCATTGCTCCACCAGCTATAAAAGTTCAAACGACTTGGCAGATTCCATCTATTGTTCTGAACACGATTGCTCATTCTGCTCAATTTCACGGGTTACTCCATGAGAACCCACATGCTCATATCACTCGCATCACATAAATTTGCGACACGTTTCATCTTGACGGCGTATCCGAAGACGCCATCAAACTCCGAATCTTTCCGTTCTCACTCGTTGATCATGCGAGTCTGTGGCTTGAGTCCCTCCCACAGGTATCCATTGCTACTTGGGCTGCCATGCAGACCCAATTTCTTGAAAAATACGATCCTCCGGCTAAGGCCGCTCGTTTGCGTAACCAAATTCATTCTTTCCAGATGGAGGATACCGAGAGCTTCTACGAGACGTGGGAAAGGTTCAAAAATCTACTTGCGTTATGTCCAAACCACGGCCTACAAGACTGGGCGGTTGTTGAGAAGTTCTACAACGGAGTGGCGTACGCAACTCAGAGTATGCTCGACACAGCTGTAGGAGGTAACCTACTGACAACGAAGGATACGGATGAGTGCATTGCCTTGTTTAACGGTTTAGCCATGAGTGGATACCAGCGACCACCAGTTAAGAGTACCAAAACCGTCGATTCCTTATCACGCGGCATGCATTCGGTCGACACGAGCACCGTACTTGCGGCACAAGTTGAAGCGTTAGCAAAGATCGTGAAGGACTTGCAGGTGAAAAGTAAGTTATGCGAGATCTGTAGAGGGGGACATGATACTGTTCAGTGCCCCATAGGTTTCCAGGAGGAGGCAGTTGACTTCGTTAATAATCCAAACCGAAATCAACATTCTTTCAACTCTTATAATTCGGGGTGGAGAGGTAACCAAAATTCCAACTGGAGGAACGAAAATCAGTCCGGCTTCCAGCAACGTCAGAGCCTATTCCAGGATTCCGGTGAGGGAACGAGTAGTGGGGAGAAGAAGCCCATATTAGAGGAGATGATGGCACAGCAGACACAAATGTTGTCGCAACTCATGACTCGAGAGGACTCCCGTCACAAATAAACTCAAGAGAAATTTCGGGAGCACGAGTCAGTCATGAGAAACCAAGGAGCGTCAATTCAAAATCTTGAGCGTCAGATAGGAGAGATAGCAAGTCATCTAAATGAGAGGTCGCCAGGTACACTTCCAAGTAACACTGAACATAATCCGAAGGCGTTCGCGAAGGCTGTGACGACGAGGAGCGGTGCCGGGGCACGTAGCGAGCCCGTGATTCAGGAAGCGACGAGAGGAGTCGTTCACGAACCTGCGGTAGATGTAGAGGAGCAGGTAGACGAGGAGATTCAGTTGGAGTCTCCACCAGCCAAGGTGCATCAGAGGCACAGCCCCGGAAGTTCAGCACAGGCCGAGAACCAACCATTACCCAGCACACCACCGAGAGTCTACAAACCTAGATTCCCATATCCCGGGAGAGTCCGTAGGGATAGAGACGAGGAGCAGAACTCCAAATTTCTTGATCTTCTGAAGCAACTTCATCTTAATATTCCTTTCATTGAGGCACTTACGCAAATGCCCAAATACGCAAAGTTTCTTAAGGATATTCTGTGACATCCCACATCGGTTGGGAAGGAGAACTAAGCCTTCTTTATAAGGAGGTGGATACCTTACCCATCATAACGCGTTTTGGGCGCTTAATGGTAGTGGATGAGAGGAGAATTCCACAGTTAAGCGTGCTCAGGTGGGAGAAGTATGAGGATGGGTGACCACCTGGGCAACCAAAAGCAAATCCGTGAGGCGATGGTGGTACGTCCCGGCCAAAGCGGACAATATTATGATGCGGTGGTAGCTGGACTGTTACAAATGGTATCAGAGCCAGGGCCGGACCGGTGGTGCCAGCGAGGACGCTGGACCCTAAGGGGGGTGGATTGTGACATCCCACATCGGTTGGGAAGGAGAACTAAGCCTTCTTTATAAAGAGGTGGATACCTTCCCCATCATAACGCGTTTTGGGCGCTTAATGATAGTGGATGAGAGGAGAACTCCACAGTTAAGCGTGCTCAGGTGGGAGAAGTATGAGGATGGGTGACCACCTGGGCAACCAAAAGCAAATCCGTGAGGCGATGGTGGTACGTCCCGGCCAAAGCGGACAATATTATGATGCGGTGGTAGCTGGACTGTTACATATTCTTTCGAACAAAGAGAAGTTAGCCGAAGTCTCTTCCATTCCTCTGAGTGCTGGTTGCTCTGCAGTCTTGCAGAGAAAGTTACCAGAAAAGATGTCCGATCCTTGGAGTTTCATAATTCCCTGCATCTTGAGTGATAATACGGTCGTCCATGCGCTGGCAGATCTTGGTGCCAGTATTAATCTCATGGCGTATTCCGTGTATCACAAGTTGGGACTAGGCGAACCAAGGCCTACCCGTATGAGTATCCAGCTTACTGATCAATCTGTGAAATACCCCCGAGGGGTGGTCGAGAACATGCTTGTTCGTGTCGACAAGTTCATCTTCCCGGTGGACTTTGTCATCCTGGACATGAACGATGACAATAGTGTCCCACTCATCTTGGGCCGACCATTCCTTGCCACTGCACAGGCATTGATCGATGTCTGCGAGGGTAATTTAACCTTAAGAGTTGGGGATGAGAACGTCACCTTTGACGTTCGACAGTCTCTGAAACACCCCAAGTCTGCTGATGACTCCTTATACTTCATTGATACCATCATGGAGCATGTTGGGGAGTTTCTCAGTGAAATTTGTGGAGGATCTGCCTCCGACACCCAGATTCTCGATAGGGAGATTGCGGAGATTGAAATGGTTGTCGTAACCAATCAGTCCTTAAATGACGACACCCAGTCGCATACCCCTGAATCTGGCGTGTCTGCTGAGATCGTACGAGACGATCCAATGGACCGACCTTTGGTCGAGAGTCCTCCTTCTTCCTTAGAGCTTAAGGATTTACCTTCCCACCTTGAGTATGCGTTTCTAGATGAGGAGAGGAAGCTTCCGGTTATCATAGCATCTGCTTTGACCGAGGTCGAGAAGGAGAAGTTGTTTAGGGTGCTACGAGAGCACAAGGAGGCTATTGCATGGAAGATTATCGACATCTTCGTTTTACACTCATAAAATCCTCATGGAGGAAAATTTCAAAACTGTCGTCCAGCCGCAACGGCGGCTTAATCCGAAAATGCATGAGGTCGTAAAGAAGGAGATCATTAAACTCCTTGATGCGGGGATCATTTTCCTCATTTCTGATGGTGCTTGGGTGAGTCCAGTCCAAGTGGTTCCTAAAAAGGGTGGCATGACTGTCGTCACCAACAAGATGAACGAGCATATTCCCACGAGGACTGTGACGGGATGGCGAGTCTGCATCGACTATCGCCGACTGAATGATGCCACAAGGAAAGACCACTTTCCTCTCCCATTCATGTATCAGATGTTAGAGCGTTTAGCAGGTCAGCAGTACTACTGCTTCCTAGATGGTTTCTCCGGGTACTTCCAGGTTCCGATAGCTCCCGACGACCAGGAGAAAACCACTTTCACCTGCCCTTACGGAACGTTTGCTTACAAACGTATGCCGTTCGGACTTTGTAACGCTCCGGCCACATTCCATAGGTGTATGGTGGCCATTTTCCATGATATGATCGAGGACTCCATGGAGGTGTTCATGGACGATTTTTCCGTATTTGGGAGTTCCTTCGATCATTGTTTATCAAATCTCGAGAGGATGATGTCCCGCTGCGTTGACACCAACCTAGTCCTTAACTGGGAGAAATGTCATTTCATGGTTCGCGAGGGCATTGTTCTAGGTCATCGAATCTCAAGTGCGGGGATAGAGGTTGACCGGGCAAAGGTCGAGACCATTTCTAATCTTCCCCCGCCTACTTCTGTGAGATCAATTCGTAGCTTTCTAGGTCATGCCGGGTTCTACCGCCGGTTCATCAAAGATTTTTCTAAAATCGCGAGACCCATGACCAAACTTTTGGAGAAGGATGCTCCATTTGTTTTTGCTGAGCAGTGTATCGAGGCGTTCGATCTTCTAAAAGACAAACTCGTTAACGCCCCGATCATGGTTGCTCCCGACTGGTCGTTACCATTCGAATTGATGTGTGAGGCGAGCGACTTCGCAGTCGGAGCGGTTCTTAGACAACGTAAGGATAAACATTACCATCCGATCTACTATGCGAGCCGGAACATAAATTGCACACAGGAAAGCTATACCACCACCGAAAAAGAGCTTTTAGCTGTGGTGTTCGCTTTCGAAAAATTTAGGTCTATCTGGTTTTGTTCAAAACGATTGTTTATACGGATCATGCCATTATTAGATATCTTTTCAGCAAGCAGGATGCTAAGCCTCGTCTTATCCGATGGATCCTGTTGCTTCAAGAGTTCGATATAGAGATCCGTGATAAAAAGGGTGCCGGGAATGTGGCGGCTGATCATCTTTCACGTCTAGAGGGAGTTGATTTAGGAGATTCGCGAGTTAGGATCAACGATCGTTTTCCGACGGAGAGTCTGATGTTTGTTACTGCATAAGAGGAAGGTTTTCCATGGTTTGCTGATTTCGCGAACTATCTCGCTGACATCAAATTTTACCTTTGGGACGATCCATATCTTTTCCGCATTGGTGCCGATCAGCTTATTAGAAGGTGTGTAGATGTCAAGGAAGGATGGCAAATTTTGAGCCATTGTCATGTGGGACCAACTGGAGGTCACCACGGTGTGAATTCTATGGCAAAGAAAGTCTTTGATTCTGGTTTTTACTGGCCGTCTATCTTTATGGATGCTCATCTGTTCGTTAAGAGTTGTGATCGTTGCCAGCGTGTCGGCAACATTTCTTCGCGAAACGAAATGCCCCAGAATGCCATTCAAGTTTGTGAGGTTTTTGATATTTGGGGTATTGATTTCATGGGACCGTTTCCATCTTCGATTGGAAACAAATACATACTCGTGGCTGTCGATTACGTGTCTAAGTGGGTTGAGGCCAAAGCTCTACCCACCAATGATGCCCGAGTGGTAGTCCGTTTTCTAAAAAGTCTATTTGCTCGTTTTGGAGTCCCGAAAGCCTTGATCAGTGATCGAGGTACTCACTTTTGCAACTCACAGATGGATAAGGCGTTCAAGCATTATTGGGTCACCCATCGGCTTGCGACCGCCTACCACCCACAGACTAGTGGGCAAGTAGAAGTGAGTAATCGGGGAATCAAACGTATTCTCGAGAAAACGGTTGGTTCAAATCGTCGGGATTGGTCCGACAAATTAGATGACGCTCTGTGGGCCTTCCGTACAGCCTACAAGACTCCGACTGGTTCCACACCATTTCAGATGATTTATGGGAAAGCCTGTCATCTTCCTGTTGAATTGGAACACCGCGCTGCATGGGCCCTTCAAAGGGTTAATCTTGATTTACCCGCCGCAGAGGGTAATCGTTTCCATCAATTAAACGAATTAGAGGAGCTCCGGGATCAAGCATATGCACAATCATTTCGGTATAAGGAGCATACGAAGGAACTGCATGACAGGAAATTGAAGGGTAATAAGCAGTTCAATTGTGGGGATAAGGTTTTACTGTGTAACACACGGTTGAGGTTATTCCCGGGAAAGTTGAAATCCCGATGGTCGGGACCGTTCATGGTCACTGAGGTTTTCCTGTATGGCACGATTGAGATACAAGATCGAAGCGGGAAGTTTAAGGTGAACGGCCATAGATTGAATCACTACATAGGAGAGCCGATAACTGATCAGACAGTCGAGGTGTTCTACCTGACTCATTCACCGAGGAATAGTCGTGATGGATGCATCACTCGGGAGATAGCCCGAGTTGTAGAGTTTGTATTATGATTCCCTTTATTCTCTGTTTTTATTTGTTTTATTTTTATTTATTTTAAAAAAAAAACATAAAAATACAAAAAAAAATAAATATTTAATAAAAATCAAAAAAAAATTCAAAAACACAAAAATATGTTTATTTCTTATGTTTCTGTTTTCTGTTTAGTGATTATAAACGTTTTCACGTGTCTTCGAGTTCGATATCCGGACTTTCCTCATCTGTGCTATACGCGACCGGTACACTTGCGGTTTGTGTGAACTAGGATAGATTGTTTGGTTTTTAAAGCTTAGTTGCGACTTGTGTGTTATTTATATATATGTATATATATTCGCACAACAATTCTACTAATTAAGACATTATTTTGAGACTCATACTATTATTTTGAGAACTAATTATCCTGTTAAGAATGTTCTCAGAAAACCAGAATTTTCAGGTAGGATGGCTAAGTGGGCTGTAAAGCTGAGTGCATAGGACATTCAGTATGAGCCTAGAACAGCTATCAAATCGCATGCACTCGCAGACTTTGTGGCTGATTTTAGTAGTGACATGCAGAAAGAAGCCGACTTGGAGGTTCAGCAACTAGATGCAACCAAGGATCCTTGGATCCTCTTCACTGATGGAGCATCCAACATAAAAGGAACAGGATTGGGCAAACTACTGAAATCGCCACAGGGGGATACCCCAGTCCATTGCATGTGCGTTTCAAGCTACCAACAATGAGGCAGAGTACGAGGCACTCATCGCAGGTTTACTTTTAGCCAAAAGCATGAGGATCAGATATCTTCAAGTTTATATGGATTCGTTACTTATAACTAACCACTTTAACGGTTCTTAAACGGTGAAAGGTGAAAATATGATCATATATCTAGATATTGTGAAGGAATTGGCAAAATCCTTCGAAATATTTAGTATAGTACAGGTACCAAGAGAGGAAAATGTTGGGGCAGACACCTTAACGAATTTAGCCTCATCCTTGAAAATTCCAGAAGATACGAAGATCCCAATTATCCACATACTCTCGCCAGCAATAAGAGAGCAAGAAGTTGGGGAAATAACAAGTGACAAACAGATTGTACTTTGGGATCCGTTATCCTCAGACAGCCAAGGATCCTGGATCCTCCCAATCAAGAAGTAAATTCAGACTGGAGAGATTCCAGCTACGGAGAATCCGAAATCCTTCAAACTCAAGGTATCACAGTATATTTTATTAGATGAAATGCTATACAGAAAATCTCTTGCAGGTCCATAATTGAGGTGCATCGAGGATCCTAAAATCCAGGAGGTGCTCAAAGACTTTCATGAAGGTGATTACGGCAACCACACAGAGGGAAGAGCATTATTCTCCAGGGTACCTAGGACTGGATACTTTTAGCCGACAATGAAGAAGGATGCAATTGAGTATTCGAAGAAGTATGATGCATGCCAAAGGCATGCAAATATCCTTCATCAACCAGCAGAACCAATGTATCCTATATCCTCTTCATGGCCTTTCATGAAATGAGGAATGGACATTGTTGGTAAGCTAAAAAGGCACCAGGTGGAAATTTCTTTATGCTTGCCATGACGGACTACTTCTCTAAATGGATTGAAGCAGAAGCATTCGTACAAGTCCGAGAAAGGGAAGTTATATATTTTAGTAAAGGAATATTATAACAAGATTTGGTATTCCTTCTGAGATTATATGTGATAATGGTTCCCAATTTATTGGGAAAAGAACAACTAACTTTTATGACAGCTGGGGCATAAAGATGATTACTTCAACACCAGTGCATCCTCAAGCTAATGGTCAAGCGGAGTCTAGCAACAAAATCATCATTAACAATTTTAAAAAAGAAGCTAGGATCCAAGAAGGGAAAGTAGGCCGAGGAACTACCATATGTTCTTTGGGCCGACAGGACAACACCCAAGAATGCAACAGGCCAAACACCCCTTTTCGTTGGTATTTGGATCATAAGCAGTAATCCCAACAGAGATAGTGGTTCCTACAGCAAGAACGAGCATCCGTGATCCTGAAGCCAACGAAGAAATCCTTCTTGAAGACTTGGATACTGTTGAAGAACTCAGAGACCTGGCCAAGATCAGAATGGCATCTTATCAATAAAGGGTAGCTGGGGCATACAACAAGAATATAAGGATCAGAAAATTTCAAGAAGGAGATTTAGTTTTGAGGAAAGTCTTCCAAAATACTACCAATCCGGCTGATGGAAATTTAGCACCCAAATGGGAAGGGCCTTATCAGATCGAGTCGAAGGCAGGACAGGGGGCATATCATTTGCTCACAATGGAAGGCAACAGATTACCAAGAGCATGGAATGCTATACACCTCAAGAAATACTTTTTCTGACCAGGATCAAGTATCCTCTAAGGATCAAGTATCCTTAAAGGATCAAGGATCCCCAAAATTGGTAATATTCAGCTAATCACTTATCCTTTTAAATTTCT